>NC_079207.1:31351006-31514518 GCF_026745355.1 Beta vulgaris subsp. vulgaris | reverse complement strand
CTCGTGNTGTTTTTTATTTTGTGTGGGAACATGAACTTTGTTTAATATTTGTCTTTTCTATCCTTCTCCTTAATCATGCTACAATGGAACTTATTGGTTTGCTAAATTCTAAGTTTGATCTTTTTGCATGTGTGCGTCTAAATGAATGGCTAATATTCTTGGATTGCGATTTTGGAGAGTTGAATACTTTATTTGCTTATACTAACCAACTTATTTCTTACAAGTTTGGTGTTGTGATGTGTTTAGTGAATAATATTCATCTTTTTGAAATCGTGGACTATGTTTTTGAAGATGCCATGGGGGGAAAGATAAGGCAAATCAGAGTGAATTTTTTTTTGTCAATGAATTATTTTCTCATATTTCGACATTACAAAAAAAAATAACAAGTCTATAATACTTAATTTAACTTGGTTACATACTTTGTTAAACTTATTTTTATATGACTTATGTGTATTATTTTTAGTATATGCCTTTTGTTGTCATCTCAAAAAGGGGAAATTGTTGACCCTTGAGTTTTGAAGATGACCTAACCACAAAAGACATAGAATATATATTTTATTTATGTTGTTGCAAGGTAATTCATGCTCGAGCTAAGAGAATACTTGATTGAAGATTAAAGCGGGAGAATTAATCAAGATCGAAGTAAAGATGTTCGAGAGATGAAGAATTAAGCATGGAATGAAGAATAGAATACATTAGGGTATTTATTAATCTTCTTGTTAAGGTTGAGTAAAAGCTTTATTAAGTTCTTGGTGAATCCTCAAAGGAACTTGGTTCTGTTCCCATGAAAGGAACAGACCTGGCACTATAGGAACAAGACTTAATAATTAGGGAACAAGACTTAAAACTAATTTAGGAACTTCTAAGTGACTAATATTGTGCGCCTAAGATAATTGTGTGTCCAATATAGTTGTTAGAGTTTTTAGGGATAATTTGACTAAGATTCATTATTTTAGGAAGTTAGTTTAAGTTTGTTAGGAAAAGATTTTAAAAAGATTTTCTGATTTTAAATTAACTGATTTTCAAATATTATCTTTTTAAAATATTAAAAGAATTAGTTTTCGAAAAATTTATTATTTCCGGTTTTCAAAATGTTTCGGATTTTTGAATTATAAAAACTGTTTTCCGGTTTTATAAAAGATTTTGAAAAAGATATTTTTTCTAAAAACTAGCTAAAGTATTGTTATTTCCCTAGGAACACTACAAGAGAGGGGGTGAATTGTAGGTGTAGAAATAAATGTAACTTTTTGCGGAAATTAAAACTTAAACGAATAAACAAGCTAAAGGAACACAAGGGATTTTTACGAGGAAAAACTTCTTGGGCCCAACAAGAAGAAACAACCTCGACCACTAGGGATTTTAAACTCAACACTTTCACTAATTAGGCCAAACAACTCTGTTACAACCTAATTCTAACTCGAGCCACACCTTGAGTTCCTAAACTCAAGTTCCTGAACCACTGTTCCCTTAACAGCAGTTCCTCTCAACTTCACTCGAAGTTTTCTCACACATACAAGCTTCACTCAAAGCCTTTCTCTTACAGAACTTCACTCAAAGTTCCCTTACCCCAAAAACCAAAATACAATTGATCGAAATAAGCTTAGTGGAATTAGAGTAAGAAGGCAAAGAACAAATGGCTATTATGAGAGAATGAAGGCACTGACACTTAATAAGTTAAACTCACTTAATTACTTAGTCAGACACAATTTGGAACTTATCTAGACTTCTATATTTATAGTGTTAATCATGAAGAACGTGGGATTAATGTTAGAGTACACGTTTTAATCCATTACCCATGATGTTCCTTCCCCTAAGGAACACGTTTTACATCATGTCCCATGATCCCATGAACTATAAATGAACGTGGATAAAATGCAGCCATTACTCCTAAATAATAGGAGTTCCTTGAGCTTATCCGAAAATCAGTTTTTATAAACTCTTTTTATCTTTAAATCTGAATTTCTAATCTTTAAGAAAATAATATCTTTGAATAAAAATCTTTCTAACAACCGGATATTTATTTTCTTATTTTCCGAAAAATAAAATCTTTTCCAAAACAGATTTTCTTTTTTAAAACTGATTTTATCATTTGAAATTAGAAATAACTAATTTCCTATAATCTAGGCATGACTTACTCCATTATCTTTTAACCGTTACATAATTACACGCCTAAGTCTAGTTCCTTTTATTATCAGTTCCTTTAACATATTGCTAAGTGCCACTTAGTTTGTTCTTTACAAAGGAACAAAGCTCATTCTCAAATATTCTGCCACAGTTCCTTACCATTCTTTCTTTGTTCCTTTACATTGGAACTAGAAAATAAAACGCCTAGCTTCTATTATTCTTGATCCAATGCTTGCTCCAGTATCAACATAGAAACTTCTTTACTTAGCCTTTGAAATCCTCTCTTGACTTCTTCATTGACTTCGTATTCTCCCAGTTCCTTGCATTGATACCTTAACACCATACACTTAAATAATTCATTAGTTCACTACTTAGTTTGTTCCTTTGTTTCTTTGTCATTATCAAAACTAGGGTTCAACAATTTCCCCCTTTTTGATGATGACAACAAAGGTACAAACTAAGGAAAATAACAAATAATATAAGTGAATGAAAATAAAAACATAAAGAAGAAAATGAAAAATAAAACACAATTATGTAGTAACTGAAGTTTTGATTTTTCATTTACCTTAACCTATTTTTGATTTTTCATTTACCTTATCCAATTTTTTAATTTTTTTTAATTTCATTTTTTAAGTTTATGTACAGTTTGTTCCTTAAATCCTTTTCCCCCTTTGTCATCCTCAAAAAGAATAGACTCTGCATGAATTGATGAATTGATTTAACACCTTAAGACCAATATGCAAGCACCATTAGTGGTTAAGTTAGAAAATCAAAGAGTAAACTTGCTCAAACATCAATCACATAATACTAGCCATTCCAAGGAAGAAATTATGCAAACATTTAGAAACATAGACAATATAGCAAAAGTCATTGATTATATAGCACTTGTTCCATAACAAAACAAAGAAAGAAAAGAAAAAGGAAGAACAAAAGTGTGTGTTCCTTGATGAAAGAAACAGGAACAACAAAACAAAAAAAAACTAAGAAAGGGAAGGGGAATGGTGTTCCTCTACAACTTCTTCTTCAACCACATCCTCCAATTTTTCATCACCCCCCATGATTGAGACCAATCTGTTCCTTCAGCTCCTCCAAGGTACGAGCCATAGTGTCCATCTTTTGTTGCTGCGCAACCACGGTATCACTCAATTTCTTCATAAGACTTATCATAGTATCAGTTTTGGCATCCAAAGTCCAATGAAGATGATTGTAAAATTTTATCATATGTTGTGCAGGAAGGCAGACTTCATTAACCCAGTTAGTATCATCCGGATTTCCTGTTCCTTACCCTTGAAACTAGAGGCAGATGGGGGATTTTGTGAAGGAACTGGAGGGGTTTGAGTGGAAGGCTCATCTGTTCCAGGAATGGAAACAGAAGGTGAAGGGTGATAAATGGGAGGAAGAAATGGTGGTGTGGGTGGAAGAGTTGTGGAGGTGGAAGCAAAAGGATTTGGCCTTTTTTTCATCCTTCAACTGCTCAAAACTGAAGGAACAGAGAAGGACGAAGGTGAAATGGAGGGTATTTTGTGAAAGGAACAAAGAGTTTGGGAGATGGTGGTGGAGTAGGTTCCTTGAGAGTAGAGGGTACCTGTTCCTCATTATCCGAAAGGACTAATGGAGAGTCCTCGTTGGAAGGAACAGGAACGGGAGCAATTTTTCTACGAGTGCTCTTTCTCACTCTCAAGGAACAGAGGGTTTAGGCTTAGTGGCAATGTGTTTGCGCCTCTTAGGTTTGGTTCCTCCGGCTTAGGAACAGGGTTATCCAAGATTACATCATTATCTTCGTCTAAGTCCAGTTTGGACATTTTCTTTTTCCTGAGGAACTGGAAGCCATTCTTCCTTGAATGAGAACACCTTCTTGGACAGACAAGCCAAGTCCATTTAGGGTCTTCTCATTCAAGATGTTCCCTTGTTTGACTCCTATGGTGGTCCAACCGTAAGTCTTACTTCAAAATGATGAAGTAAGAAGTTATCAAGGCACCGTACCAAATTACACAATTGTTCTCAATACAGTGGGTTAAATGTTGAATGAAGAGGGAAGGGAAATTGATTTGTATGTGGTGGTCCAAGCAAAACATGTAACACATATCCAAGAGACCCACTTCATTCCTCTTTTCAGTTCGAGGAATGAGTGCTCTCCAAACCAAGTTAAACAGTACTTTGTGAAGGGGAGAGAGTAGGTTATGGTTAAGTTTGTTTTGGCCAGCTGTTCCTCCAAAATATTCTAAGATTTTGTCTTGAGGAAAATTCGGAAAGGAAACAGTTCCTTTCCTTTTAAAATACAAATCAGTTCCTTTGCAAGGAACTTCCCATACTTTGCTTAAAGTTGCTTGATTAAACCTTATTTTCTTTCCTCTAACTCAGTTGTGCAAGTTCCATTAGTATTAACAAATTTGCACAAACTCATCCATAGCTAGAGGAACAAGAGCATTATTAAAGGCGAATTCAAACAAGAATTCCATGCCTTGTTCCTTTAGAATGGAGGTTAATTCTAGAAATTTATTATATTGCCCATTCTAAATCGACGCAAAACCCAAACATACCTAGATTCACTTCGTTCGACCCTTTTCTTGGAAGACGAAGAAACAGTTCCTTTGGAAGGAACAGGTGCAGTTTCTTCTTCTTCCCCCTGAGATTGTTCCGGGGTTTCTTCTTCATCTCTTCCCCAATCAATTTTCTTCTCCATGCTCCTTCTAGGAGATTCTAATTGCTGTTCCTCTATGGGGTTTTCTTGAATTATGTCGGTTTCAAGGGTTTTAGTTGGAGATGAAGAAATTTCCATTTTTGAAGTGTCGGTTGTTTTTGGTGTTGGAAAAGGGAGTTTCTTGAAGTTTTTGCCATGATTTTGAAGGTTTGGAGGTTTTTATGGAGTATCAAAGGGTGTGATGAGGTTTCGGATTGGTGAAGATGAAGCGTTTGAGAGGAACACGGTTTCTTAGATGAATTGAAGAAGGAAGTTTTGCATGTAATAGTAATTATGACACGCGGGAAAGAAATAAAGCAAAAAAATAAAAATAAAAATAAAGAAGAAAACGAAAAGATAAAAGAACCAAGATTTAATTAAACTGGTTCCCCTTATTTTTGGGATTTTTCGGATTTTTCGGATTTTTATGAATTTTAATTTTTGAAAGAAAATAAATGCTAAGGAACTTGTGCTATAGGAACAACTAATGCTACATATCAATTTCCTTCATACTATGCATGTTTCTTGACCTTAGGAACAGTAAGGGGAGTATTATGTGACATTTGTGAGTTGTTTATTTCTTTGACTTCATGTTATGTTTTGCAACATTCCAATTTGCAATGGTCTTAGGCAATTAAACACAATTATTTTTAGCACACAAAGTCACTCAAATTGATTCAAACATGGGGGAATTGACATAGGAACAATCACTTAATTTTTATTAAGCCTAACTCAAGCCTTAATTTTCATATCTATCTCTTTGCAAAGGCTTAGTTAGGATATCAGCAATCTGATAATCAGTTTGACAAAACTCAAGTTTAATCAAACCTTTTTCAACATTTTCTCTTAAAAAGTGATGTCTAATATGTATATGCTTTACTCTAGTGATGCACTGGATCTTTAGATATACTATAGCACTTGTATTGTCACAATAAATAGGAACACATTCAAAGTTTATTCCATAGTCACTAAGTTGTTGTTTTATCCAAAGCATTTGAGAGCAACATGCAGCAGCAGCTACATATTCTGCTTCAGCAGTGGATAAAGCAACTGTGTTTTGTTTCTTGGTACTCCAAGAAACTAAACTATGACCAAGGAATTGTGCCATACCTGAGGTGCTTTTCCTATTTACAAGATCTCCAGCATAATCTGCATCTGCATATCCTTTTAGTTCGAATGTATCACTTCTTGGATAGTAGAGTCCAAGATCATCTGTTCCTTTAAGTATCTAAGAATTCTCTTCACAGCAGTGAGGTGAGACTCCTTTGGATTTGCTTGAAATCTAGCACACAAACCAACACTGAAAGCTATGTCTGGACGACTAGCAGTTAGATACAAAAGTGAACCAATCATTCCTCTATATTTTGTTTGATCAACACTTGTTCCTATGGAGTCTTCATCTAATCTAGTTGAAGTTCCCATAGGAGTGTGATTTATCTTTGAATTTTCGAGGCCATATTTCTTTAATAGTTCCTTTATGTATTTTTGTTGGTAACAATATATCCTTTTCAGTTTGTTTGATTTGTAGTCCAAGAAAGAAATTTAACTCACCCATCATACTCATTTCAAATTCATTGCTCATGAGACTTGAGAATTCTTTGCACAATGTTTCATTAGTAGCTCCGAATATGATGTCATCAACATATATTTGAACAAGCAAAATATCAGTTCCTTTAGATTTTAGGAACAAGGTTTTATCAACCTTTCCTCTTTTAAAGTTGTTTTCTAAAAGGAACTTGGATAATCTCTCATACCATGATCTAGGTGCTTGTTTTAACCCATAAAGAGCTTTATCAAGCTTGTAGACATGATTTGGGAGATTATTATTTTCAAACCAGGGGGTTGTTCAACATATACATCTTCGTTTAGATAGCCATTTAAAAATGCACACTTAACATCCATTTGATATAATTTGAATCCCATGTAAGCAGCAAATGCAATTAAATTCTAATGGCTTCTAATCTAGCTACAGGAGCAAAGGTTTCTTCATAATCAATTCCTTCTTGTTGGTTATAACCTTTTACTACAAGTCTAGCTTTGTTTCTTACAATGGTTCCATATTCATCTAGTTTGTTTCTAAACACCCATTTTAAGCCAATTACTTTTGTTGTTTAGATGAGAGGAACTAGATGCCATACCTTGTTTCTTTCAAACTCATTTAATTCAGCTTGCATTGCATAATCCAATCAGAGTCAGTTAAGGCTTCTTCATGATTTCTTGGTTCCATCATTGATAGGAACGCATGAAATGCACAAAAGTTCCTTAACTGAGATCTAGTTTGCGTACCTTTGGATATGTCGCTGATTATGAGTTCCACAGGATGTGACTTTTGTAATCTCCAAGGTTTTGGTTGAAACTCTCTTATAGGAACATGTTGTTCCTCATGAGTTCCTTGAGTGATGAGGAACTCTGCTCAGTTGTTCCTCTGTTAGCCTCGGTGGACTCAGTTCCTTCATTTAGAGGAACAGGAGCATCTTCTCCTCCTTGAGGAACAGGAACATTCATTGATTCATTATTTTCAATTCCTCGTTCCTTTCCTCTTTCACTTCTTCTTCTTCTTGTGAATCTGTGTTCCTTGTACTAGGTTGTGCTAACCCTATCTCATAGTCATCAACCTGTATGCTTGGATTATGTTTGTCAGATTCATCAAAGATTACATGAATGCTTTCTTCAACACACATAGTTCTCTTGTTATATACTCTATAAGCTTTACTATGTGAGGAGTATCCTAAAAATGTTGCTTCATCACTCCTTGCATCAAATTTTCCAAGATTATCTTTTCCATTATTATGCACATAACATTTGCATCCAAATGTTCTAAAATAGGTGATGTTTGGTTTCTTTCCAAAGTAAAGTTCATAAGGAGTTTTATTAATGATAGGTCTCATCATGGCACGATTAATTATGTGACAAGCAGTATTAACAGCTTCAGCCCAAAAGTTCCTTGGAAGTTCACTAGCAATTAACATGGTTCTAGACATTTCCTCCAAAGTTCTATTTTTCCTTTCTACAACACCATTTTGTTGTGGTGTTCTAGGGGCAGAAAAATTATGATCTAGGCCATTATCTCTGCTTAGGTCATCAAATTTATAATTTTCGAATTCCTTGCCATGATCTGATCTAATGTGCATTATTTTATGTCCACTTAGGTTTTGAACTCTTTTAGCAAAGACAAGGAACTCATCATAAGTTTCATCTTTACTAGAGAGAAAAATAACCCAAGTGTACCTAGAGTAGTCATCTACAATCAAAAGTACATACCTCTTTCCACTTCTGCTTTGAATTCTCATGGGTCCACATAAGTCCATATGAATTAACTCTAATGGTTTAGTGGTACTTACAATCGTTTTAGATTTGAAAGAGGATCTTACTTGTTTACCTCGTGCACATGCATCACAAACTTGATCAATATGAAATTTTATGGATGGTAATCCTAAAACAAGGTCTTTTGATCTAAGTTTCTCAAGTAATGAAAAGCTAGCATGTCCTAGACGCTTGTGCCATAGAAGTGAATCATCTTCAATAACACTAAGACAAGTTAAATTGATTTGAGGAACAAGGTCTAGATCCACAATGTATGTGTTCCCTTTCCTTGTTCCTTCCAAATAACCTTCTTAGTTTTAATGTTGATGATTAAGCATTTTTCTTATCAAATTTTACAGTATTTCCTTTGTCACAGAATTGAGAAATGCTTAATAGATTATGTTTTAGACCTTCAACTAAAAATACATTTTCAATGGAGTGTAATGGTGACTTACCGACCTTACCCATAGCAACAATGTTACCTTTCTTATTATCACCAAATGCCACCTTCATAGGTTGCGAGTGAGAGAAACTTCGTTTTGTCTCCTGTCATGTGCTTGGAACAACCACTATCGAGATACCAAGTGTTGTTCCCCCTCACTCCAACCTGCAAAAATCAACTAGTTGTTAGTTGAAGGAACCCCATCTTTCGTGGGTTCCTGTTCTTGACTAGGATTTGTTTTGACAACCCATTTTTTCTTACTTATTGTCACATTTTTCCCAATCATCTCAGATTTTAGTTGACATTGATTTATGTAATGACCTACCTTGCCACAATACATACAGAACTTATCACTAGGTAGATCAACATATTTCTTTGTCTTGTTCCTTTTCTTGTAGTTTTCAAAACCAAGACCTTCCTTCCTTTTGGTCTGTGGTTTCTCAATCCACTTAGGAACTTTCATGATTTTGCCTCTGTTCCTTGCGACAACCAGTTCCTTTTTAAGATTACAGATCTGTTCCTTTAAAATATTTTTCTCTTATTTATTTTTTCAATCTCAGATCTGTATCCTTTCAAAGGGGTTGATCTTATATCAAAGGAACTCAGAACAGGGACAAATTCCTTCAAGTGTGAAATCTCTAAATTAATTAGATAATTTTCATTTTTCAAACTCTCATAACATTCTTTGATTTTTAAGTTTTTATTAAACAAATCAAAAAATCTAGTTTCGACATCTGTTCTCATTTTCTTAAGCCATTCTATGTGTTCCTTGCAAACTTTTAAGGCTTGTTCCGTTTGTTCACGTTTTTCACGTTCATCTCTACATTCAAGAATTGCATCATAAAGAAGATCATATATTTCAGTCCTAGTTTTACCATCTAGTTCTGACTCAAGTCCATGTTGACTTACCTCAATTTTTTCTTCATCTTCTTTTTCGTCAGATGTTTGCCATGAGGCAAAGGTTTGCTGTTTCTTCAGTTGGTTGTTCCTCTTCTTCTTCCGTCTCTGAATCTCCCCAAGCAGCTATCATAGCTTTGCGCACATTTGCCTTAGAGAAAGGTGCTTTTGATTCTTTGTTCCTTTCAGCAAAGCGTTCCTTGTTCCTTTCTTTGGTTTTGTCATTTTCCCAAAGAGGACATTCTTGATGAAGTGATCTGTACTTCCACATTTATGACAAGCAGCTTTGTTAGAAAATTTCTTAGTTTTACCTTTGAAGTTTCCATTCTTCATGTTCCTGTACATCTTTCGAAATTTTCGAACCATGAGGGCTGCTTCTTCTTCTTCAGAGTCCGAATCATCTTCATCATCTGCTTTGAGAGCAATTGATTTTGATTTGGAGCTTTCACCATATTCAGTATCAAGGTGAAGCTCATGAGTCATAAGTGACCCTGCCAGCTGTTCTAAGTTGAACTTAGTGAAGTCTTTTGTTTCTTGAAGAGCGTGACTTTAGCCATCCATCTGTCCTTAGGAAGACTCCTAAGAACCTTTCGAACCTGTTCCTCAGATGAAATAAACTTTCCAAGAGAAGCCAACTCTTTATAATGTTAGTAAAACGAGTAAACATGTCTCGGATGCTTTCTTTGGATTTCATGCAGAACAGTTCATATTGATTCATAAGTAAATCAATTTTCGATCTTTTAACTTCATTAGTTCCTTCGTGGGTTACTTCTAGTAAATCCCATATTTGCTTTGCGGATTTGCATCCCATGATCCTATTATGTTCATGGGGTCCAAGTCCACAATGCAATAATTTAATAGCCATGGCATTTACTTCCATTTTTTCAAAATCAGATTTGTCATAATCAGAGAGGGGTTTAAGAGTTACCTCATTTTTGTCATTTGTAGTTGTGACTTCGAAATCACCAACTTCAATGACTCTCCATACCTGATAGTTTTCAGCCTTGATGAATATCTCCATGCGGTTCTTCCAATAGTTGTAGTACTTCCCATTGAACATAGGAGGCCTTTGAGTGGAATAACCTTCTTCAAGTTTCTCGGTGGTATTCATTGTTCCTTGGATCTTTTTCTCAATAGGGTTTCCTATCTTACGTGAGTTCTAGCTCTGATACCAATTGTTATTTCCCTAGGAACACTACAAGAGGGGGGGTGAATTGTAGGTGTAGAAATAAACGTAACTTTTTGCGGAAATTAAAACTTAAACGAATAAACAAGCTAAAGGAACACAAGGGATTTTTACGAGGAAAAACTTCTTGGGCCCAACAAGAAGAAACAACCTCGACCACTAGGGATTTTAAACTCAACACTTTCACTAATTAGGCCAAACAACTCTGTTACAACCTAATTCTAACTCGAGCCACACCTTGAGTTCCTAAACTCAAGTTCCTGAACCACTGTTCCCTTAACAGCAGTTCCTCTCAACTTCACTCGAAGTTTTCTCACACATACAAGCTTCACTCAAAGCCTTTCTCTTACAGAACTTCACTCAAAGTTCCCTTACCCCAAAAACCAAAATACAATTGATCGAAATAAGCTTAGTGGAATTAGAGTAAGAAGGCAAAGAACAAATGGCTATTATGAGAGAATGAAGGCACTGACACTTAATAAGTTAAACTCACTTAATTACTTAGTCAGACACAATTTGGAACTTATCTAGACTTCTATATTTATAGTGTTAATCATGAAGAACGTGGGATTAATGTTGAGTACAGTTTAATCCATTACCCATGATGTTCCTTCCCCTAAGGAACACGTTTTACATCATGTCCCATGATCCCATGAACTATAAATGAACGTGGATAAATGCAGCCATTACTCCTAATAATAGGAGTTCCTTGAGCTTATCCGAAAATCAGTTTTTATAAACTCTTTTTATCTTTAAATCTGAATTTCTAATCTTTAAGAAAATAATATCTTTGAAAAAAATCTTTCTAACAACCGGATATTTATTTTCTTATTTTCCGAAAAATAAATCTTTTCAAAACAGATTTTCTTTTTTAAAACTGATTTTATCATTTGAAATTAGATATAACTAATTTCCTATAATTAGGCATGACTTACTCATTATCTTTTAACCGTTACATAATACACGCCTAAGTCTAGTTCCTTTATTAACTTCAGTTCCTTTAACATATTGCTAAGTGCCACTTAGTTTGTTCCTTACAAGGAACAAACGCTCATTCTCAAATATCTGCCAAGTTCCTTACCATTCTTTCTTTGTTCCTTTACATTGGAACTAGAAAATAAAACGCCTAGCTTCTATTATTCTTGATCCAATGCTTGCTCCAGTATCAACATAGAAACTTCTTTACTTAGCCTTTGAAATCCTCTCTTGACTTCTTCATTGACTTCGTATTCTCCCAGTTCCTTGCATTGATACCTTAAACACCATACACTTAAATAATTCATTAGTTCACTACTTAGTTTGTTCCTTTGTTTCTTTGTCATTATCAAAACTAGGGTTCAACAAGTATTTTATTTATTCATTTCCTAAAATCTAGATTACATGCCTAAGGTTTACTGCTACATGTTTTATGTAGTTAGTGGATTTAGTGGCTTAAGTTAATTATCCTCCAAGTATTTAATTAAAATTAAATAAGTTTAATTATTCTCCAAGTTTTGCAAAAACCACGTAATATGTTACTGCTTCTATGAAGTGAAGTAGTGGATTAGTGGATGCTTTACATGACATGGAATAATTAATTTAATTTAATTAATTAATTAAACATCATGGAGAACATGTGATAATGATCTAAGTTAGTGGAGAACATGTCTTGTCTTAATTGTCTATAGATAGGCGCCTAATTCATTTGAGTAAAATTGTGTCTGACTTAGTTAATTTGTCCTAAGTTATCTAAAGTGTCAGTGCCTTTTCTTTAAGAGAATTCATACTTACATTAATCGAGTTTATTACTCTTCCATTATTTTATAAAGTGTATTTTTGAGAAAAAGGGTTTGAGTGAACTCTTGTAAGTGTGAGAAAGCTTTGAGTGAAGCAAGAGAAAGAGAAAGAGAAAGGAAATTCGAGTGAAGTTTGAGAGAAAACTTCAGTTGTTGGGAACTGTCGTTGGGAACTTGAGTTGAGTGACTTAAGTTGAGAATCGAGAGAAAAGTAATAGGTTGTAATCAGAGTTGTTTTGGCCTATTATAGTGGAAAGTTGTTTAAAATCCCTTGTGGTCGAGGTTGTTTCTTCCTACTAGGCCTAGGAAGTTTTTCCTCGTAAAATCTCTCGTGTTCCCATTTTTTGTTCCCAAGTTTACTTTTAATTCCGCAAAAAGTAGAGCTTATTCTCTTACTATAATTCACCCCCCTCTTATAGTGCTCATATTATACAACATTTGTTTTCCTCACTTTTCATGCCATGTTAAAAGACTTAGTTTTACATGGGAATGACTGTTATGTTTTCTCTCTAAATATTTCCTAATTTTCTAAATATAGAGTTGTATACACTAGTGGAAAAATGAAGAAGGGCTGCGCTAAAAAAGGCATGTAGGGCTGCGCTTTTTGACAGCAGCCCTTTCAGTAGCAGCCCTTCACTTTTTAAGTAGGGCTGCGCAGAAAAGCGCAGCCCTTAAGCTAGAAGGGCTGCGCTTTTTCCTAACTAGCGCAGCCCTTCCTACCAAAAAAAAATAAAAAAAAAAAAAATTTTTGTCATTTTTTTACTCATACATTCTCTTTTTAATAAAACAGAAAAAAGAAGAAGAAGAGAAACGAACGAAAATACTAAACCCAAAAAATAAAAAGAATGAAACGAAAATGAAAAAAAGGAACAAAAACTAATACAAAGAGAAGTATACAATAAGTATACAAGAACATTAATCAAAACAAAGATGAAAATACAAGAAATTATATACAAAGAGAAGTATACAAGAACATTAATCAAAATAAACAAAGAGAAGTATACAAGAATAACATTAATCAAAATAAACAAAGAGAAGTATACAAGAACATTAATCAAAACAAAGAGAAGTATACAAGAACATTAAATCAAAACAAAGAGAAGTATACAAGAACATTAATCAAAACAAAGAGAAGTATACAAGAACATTATTAATCAAAACAAAGAGAAGTATACAAGAACATTAATCAAAACAAAACAAAGAGAAGTATACAAGAACATTATAGATCTGAAAATACAAGAACTACAACCTAATAATGTTTAAATACATAAAACAAAACCCAAATACATAATTTAAGGGAAAAAAAAAATTTCGGAAAAACTTAAAATGGGTATTTGGAGGCTTAAACGAACTCGTTGGCTCGTTCCGCTTCCGAAAAGGTATCACAATAGGCAATCGGACTCCGTCGCCATGTTTAGTGCAAATCATTTCAAGGTTTTTGTCGCAAATGTTTATGGGAGTTTTTGAGAGAGAAGAGAGGATGAGAGAGAAGAAAGGATGAGAGAGAAGGAGGAAAGGAATAATGAGGGACGTGAGAGAGGAGAGAGAATGAGGGATAATATATTTGACGAATCCCCGCTCAATATTTCAAAGCCCGCGATTCCGAAATTTCAAATTTTTTCAGTGAAGGGCTGCGCTTTTTTAAAAAAGCGCAGCCCTACTAAGCAAAAGGGATGCGCTTTTTAAAAAAGCGCAACCCTTCACTTAGTAGGGCTGCGCTTTTTTAAAAGCGCAGCCCTTCTTACCTACAGAAGGGCTGCGCTTATTTAAAAAAGCGCAGCCCTACTAGTGAAGGGCTGCGCTTTTTTAAATAAGCGCAGCCCTTCTGCTTAGTAGGGCTGCGCTTTTTTAAATAAGCGCAGCCCTTCACTAGTAGGGCTGCGCTTTTACGAAAAGCGCAGCCCTTCCTACGCAGCCCTTTATGTTTTTTCCCGTAGTGATAACATAGAATTAATCTGAATTTCTGATGGGGTTTATCCAATTTATCAAAATTTTTGATGGGTTAGTGAAGAGAAATTAAGAAAGCTAATTAATTTATTAAAAAAAATTGAATTGATGTGTTTAGAAATAATTTATTTGTTTTGAACTGCACCAGTTGTCACTTGGTTTGTAGTAATGGATCGAAATTGGGTATGGATGTCCAAGCCAGGGGACGAAGAGTATAATGTTGGAATTAGGGAATTTGAAACTTTTTGTTGTGGGAAGTAGTGGAGGTCAATCTAAGTTACGTTGTCCTTGCTTTATATGCCATAATCTTATGCATCAGAGAGTTGACCAGATACTCAATCATTTGGAAACATGAGCATTTGGTAGAACATATACACATTGGATTTGGCACGGAGAATCTAGGGAAGAAACTTCAACTCATAATTCTAAACATATGGGGTATGAAATGGAGGATAATTTTAATGAGGGCGATGGAATAGAGGATCTTTTGTCGCGTGTAAATGAGGATGATTACAATGAGGATCGTATTGCATTCGAGAGATTGGTAAGTGATTCTGAGCAGCCATTATACCCAGGCTATAAATACACGAAATTATCGGGTGTACTTAAGTTGTATAATTTTAAGGCTAGTGAGGGTTGGACCCTTGAATTGATGAAAGACATGTTTTTCGGAGGAAAATGTCCTCCCAAGTAGTACATATGAGGCAAAAAATGTATTAGGCTCAATGGGCTTGCCTTATGAGAAAATTCATGCTTGCCCTAACGATTGCATGTTATATCGTAATGAAAGTGAATTGTTAGAAAGTTGTTCTATTTGCAATGCCTCACGGTGCAAGAAGAAAGAAGTGCCGGCTATGGTATTATAGTATTTTGCAATAATACCAAGGTTTAGACAATTGTTTTCAGATCCAAATACCGGTGAGCAGTTGACATGACACCACTATGGCGTAAAAAGGATGGAAAACTTAAATACCCCGCTGACTCACGCCAATGGAGCTTTATAGATGGTAGATTCCTCGAGTTTTTTAAAGAAAAACAGAACCTATGTTGTAATAGCCCTAAGAGGCCCTAACTCAAAAGCCTGATTATGTGTTAAAGCATGAGATCATGTTAAAGTAACTAGAGAGCAGTCTAACTATGTATTTTCCTATGATATTATGTTTAATTAGTTAACTTATATGTTTTACGTGAGTTATTTGATTACTTCATATAGAGTTATAGGATTTTAAGGTTCTAGGTGGAAGATAGTTACTTGAAACTATCAGTTATGCTAAGTTTCATTTGGTTTTAATGCTTAAAGTAGATTAGAATACTCTCCAACACCATACGAGGACAAAAGTAGGTAAGATCTACCATCATTATTGGCTAAGAAGGATTTGGAAACCAATAGATAAGTTGGAAAGTCCTTTGAGAGCCTTAAACATTAAGATTGTGAAAATCGTATGGAGATTGTTTTATTGGGTAACGATGACCTTCCAGTTAAAGAGCCTTTCGGGATTGAATCCGAGCTCAGAACCTAACCAAACTTGATATATGACATGCTTGAGATGTCTTAAGGTTAAAATGGTTATTTATGCCCATGAATTACGTGGTTTAATAAGGTAATTGCTTACATAGTAAAACCTGGCCAGCTGAAATTACAGCTCAGACCTATCCTCGAAGAAAGCTGCTTAGCAGCTACTTAAGTGTCGATCTCTCAAAGCCCTTTGTATGCATGATAGCCAACACCAAAGGCTAACACCTCAATCAAGAATCACCCAGAAACTCCAAGAAACCGACGTTGCCCAGATCACCTTTCCCCCCTGCTTGGGTACCGCCAGAACAGTCTATAAAAGGCCGTTCTGGGTTTTCGTCTTCTTTCTCTCATTTCTTCCTCTTGGACACCCACTTTTCTCTACATAGAACTCTTCTAAACATCCATACAGAGTAGTACAAGCTTTGGTTCCAACCTTTAGACTATAAAATCATATAGAAAACCTTGCTCAAAGATCACATAAGTTGCTGTAAGTTCAACAGTTTACACCTCTTGTATTTAAGCTTAGTTTTTCATATCTATAAGCTTGTTGAAACTAATCTTTAGCATTTTATACATTCAGGGGAAGCTTTAGGAGTAGTTAACCAAGTGCATTAAGAAATTTTCATGGCTTTAAGCATCCTTAGTTAAGGTACACACTTAGTTTGGTTTTAACCTAGAGATTTCCACTCCTATAATTAAGTGATTGTTTCTTTCTAGTGCAAAGCATGTTTATGAAGTGATGGATGGACTGTCGTTTGTTTCTATTGCAAGGAAGTGGGGCACAAGTCTTTCCAGTGTTCTAAGAATCCTAGAGCTCCTTTCTGCTAGTCGTGCTAAGCCAGTTAGTTCTTCTGCTCCTCCGAAGAACAGGATTTATGTGATGACGCAAGCTGAAGCCGATGTCCATCCTGATGTCATTTGTGGTACTTTTCTTGTAAATAATATCCCTCCCTTTGTTCTGTTTGATATTTGTTCTACAGTGTCTTTTGTTGCTAGTTCCTTTGTTCGAAAAGCTAATCTTTCCTCTAGATCTCCTATTAAGTCCCTAATATCTCTTCCGTCTGGTGAGAATTATCCATGTCATTCTGAGTTCAAGGGCGTGCCTGTCAGTATTCTGGGTTCTAAGTTGCCAGCCGATCTTAAGGAGTTTCCTATGTTAGAGTTTGATGTAATCCTTGGAATAGATTGGTTATCGAAGTATCATGCCTGCATTCAGTGCCGTGATCAGAAGGTGGTGCTCCGAGATTCTAAGGGAAAAACTGGTGTGGTAGTGAAGAAGGGTGTTAAGTGGGTTTCTGCTCTGAGAATGCAGAAGATGCGTCAAAAAGGTGATGTGGTATACCTTTGCATGGTGAAGGATTTGTCATCTGAAGATTAGCTCGAGAGTATTCCGGTAGTTCGGGATTATCCTGATGTATTTCCTGAAGAGTTGCCATGTATTCCTCCTGAAAGAGATGTAGAGTTCTGCATTGATTTAGTAACGGGTACTGCTCCTATATCCAAGGCTCCGTATAGAATGGCACCGTCTGAATTGCAAGAGTTGAAGACTCAATTGCAAGAGATTATATAAGGGCTTCATAAGGCCTAGTGTTTCTCCTTGGGGTGCTCCTATTCTGTTTGTCAAGAAGAAAGACGGGAGTATGCGTCTGTGCATCGATTACCGTGAGCTGAATAAGGTAACGATCAAGAATAAATATCCATCGCCTCGCATTGAAGATCTGTTTGATCAATTAAAAGGTGCTGGGGTATTTTCCAAGATCGATCGATCTGAGATGCGGATATCATCAAATTCCCGTGAAGAAGGAGGATATTCCGAAGATTGCTTTTCGTACCAGGTATGGGCACTATGAATTTGAAGTGATGCCTTTTGGTCTCACGAATGCTCCTGCGATTTTCATGGATCAAATGAATCGCTCTTTCCACGAGTACTTGGATACTTGTGTTGTTGTGTTTATCGATGATATTCTCGTTTACTCTAAGGATCAGAAGGAGCATGAGAAGCATTTGAGACTGGTGTTGGATGTTCTGCGCAAGCAAAAGTGGTTCGCAAAGCTGTCTAAGTGTGAGTTCCGGCTGAAGGAAGTTGCTTTTCTAGGGCATGTAATCAGCAAGGAAGGAGTCAAGGTGGATCCCGCTAAAATCAAGGTTGTTGTCGAGTGGGAGAGTCCTAAGAATGTGACCGAGATTCGGAGTTTTCTGGGTCTGACTGGTTATTATAGGAGGTTCTTCAAAATTTCTCCAAGATAGCTCAACCTCTGACTCGCTTATGCGCAAGGACTGCAAGTTCCTCTAGTCTGAGGATTGTGAAGGGGCATTTCTGAAGCTGAAAAAGAGTGTGACCTCTGCTCCTATTCTTACCGTGCCATCCGAGGGCATTGGGTATGAAGTGTTCAGTGATGCATCGAAGAATGGTATGGGTTGTGTTTTGATGCAGCAAGGGAAAGTAATAGCCTATGGTTCGAGGCAGCTGAAGGTGCATGAGAGGAATTACCCGACCCATGATCTAGAATTAGTGGTTGTGGTGTTTGCATTAAAGATATGGCGACACTATCTGTATGGTGTTTCGTGTAAGATGTATACTGACCATAAGAGCCTGATGTACATCTTCACTCGGCATGATCTTAACATGAGGCAGAGAAGGTAGCTTGAATTGATCAAGGATTATGATATGACCCTGGATTACGAAGAGGGTAAGGCGAATAAAGTAGCGGATGCTCTGAGTCGCAAGAGTAAGGATTCATTAAACGCTGCTATGGTGGTGCCGCGTGAATTGTGTGAAGAGTTTCGCAAGTTTGATATCGAGGTTGTTCCTCAAGGTTATGTGTCTGCTTTGTTGGGTTCCATGAGTGTTGAGCCTGAGTTGTTTGAAGAGTTAAGAAGCAAGCAAAAAGGTGATCTGAAGCTAGAGCAAAGGTGCAAGCTCGTGCAGAGAATTTTGAGATATGTGCTGATGATAGCTTGAGGTTTATGGGGCGTTGGTGTGTGCCCAATGATGGTGAGCTTAAGAGAAAGATTCTCGAGGAAGCTCATAGTACTCCTTATTCCGTTCATCCTGGGGGTGACAAGCTTTATAAGGATCTGAAGGCTAATTTTTGGTGGCCTGGTATGAAGAGAGAGATTGCCGAGTTCGTGGCTAGGTGTTTGATCTGTCAGAAGGTGAAAATCGAGCATCAGAGGCCTGGTGGTTTGTTGAAACCTTTGCCTATTCCTTCTTGGAAGTTCGACTCGATCTCGATGGATTTCGTGATGGGTTTGCCTAGAGCTGCTGGTGGATTGAATGTTGTGTGGGTCATTGTGGATCGGTTGACCAAAGTGGCTCGTTTTATTGCGATGAAGAACACTTGGTCTATGGAAGAGTTAGCTGAAGCTTATGCTAATGAAATCATTCGTCTTCATGGGGTTCCCAAAGACATTGTCTCTGACCGCGATCCGCGATTCCTATCCCGTTTCTGGACTGCCTTGCAAGAGGCTTTTGGTTCGAAGTTGAAGCTGAGTACTGCATTTCATGCAGCTACCAATGGTCAGACTAAGAGAACTATTCAGACCTTGGAAGATATGCTTCGTGCTTGTGCCTTAGAATTTCAACAGTCTTGGGTCAAGTCTCTTAGCTTGGTGGAGTTTTCTTATAACAACAGTTATCACGCTAGTATCCAAATGGCTCCATATGAGGCTCTCTATGGAAGGAAGTATTGTAGTCCTACTTGTTGGAGCGACATCAGTGACTCATTGATTTTGGGCCCGGAGTTAATTCAGGATACAGTTGAGGAGGTGAAAGTAATTCAAGCGAAGATGAAGGTTGCTCAAGATAGGAAGAAGTCGTATGCTGATTCTCGTCGGAAACCTATTTCTTTTGAGGTGGAGGGTAAGGTGCTTTTGAAGGTTTCTCCTATGAAAGGAGTGATGCGGTTTGGTCAAAAGGGCAAGTTGAGTCTGAAGTTCATAGGTCCCTATGAGATTCTTAAAAGGATTGGGGAGGTCGCGTATCATTTGGCTTTGCTGCCGGAGCTGTCGAAGGTTCATGATGTGTTTCATGTGTCGCAGTTGCGCAGGTATCGTAGTGATCCTTCGCATGTGATCCCTGTTGAGTCGGTGTCAGTTGAGCCGAATCTGACTTTTGAAGAGCGACCTGTTCGTATATTGGACCGTCAGAACCGTGCTCTTAGAAGGATGGTGATTCCCTTGGTGAAAGTACTTTGGAGAAGTCAAAAGTACGAAGAAGGTACTTGGGAAACCGAAGAGTCAATGCGACTGAAATACCCGAAACTATTCGTTTCAGGTACTATTTGTGCTCTTGTCGTGTTTGTGTGTTTTCTAAGTTTCGAGGACGAAACTTTATTTAAGGAGGGGAGATTGTAGCAACCCATAATTTTGCTCCTAATTTTTCGCAAAAGTTTACACTAAACCTATTATTTTCTCTAAATTAATTATTTTTATTTTATAATTTTGGGAGCCGAATTATTATTTTTATTTTTATGGCGTGTTAATGTGTTTATTTTATTTATATTTATGATATAATTTATTAGAATTATTTTTATTATTAAGTATTTTCAAAGTTTAGGCGCGATTAAGGAAATTAATCGTTTTATCGCGTAGCGGGCTTTTGAAGCATGGACTCTTGTTGATTTGGGCCGAAAATTTTTGTGGGTGTGTTGGGCTTGACAGCCAGCCAACTGAAGGAAAAGGAGAGCCTCTCTTCTTTCTTTTCTATTTATTTTTCCTTGTGACTCTTTGTTGCTTTGTAACTCCCCATAACCCCCTAATGATTCTTCCTAATTAAACCTCTTTAAACCACCCTTTATCACTTCAAATTCTGCTTAGAAAATCAGAACTCCTTGCTGCCATACTACAAGTATTCGGCCATCATCATCTTCTTCATTCTCTCAAAATTTTCATTTCTACTCCTTGTTAATTGTTCGTGGATTTTTCTTGTTGCATTTTTCTTATACTTGGTGCTTGAGAATTTGAAGAAGGAGAGGATCACACGCCTATATTGGGATTTTCCAGAAATATTTAGCTCGCCTCCGACGATCCAGGTAACTAGTAGTTATCTTAGAACCATAGTGATTAGAGTATTATTCGGTATTAGATTACTATGCTAGGAATTATTTAAAATATTTTTTGAATGAAATTATGGACGACATTTGACATTAATATATTTGTTACATGCTATGTGAATATTGTGTAGAGAAAAATAATTTTCTCATTGTTTTTGGTTTTTATTTAATTTAATTGGTGTTTTGTGCGTTTTTGGCTAAATTGCATAATAATTATTGAACTAATGTTAAAATTGATGGAATTATTTTTCTTAGATCATGTTACATGCGTAGTATGTATCCCATGCCTTAGAATAATTTTTGCCTACTGTTTACTATTTTATTTAATTGATATATCTGTTTTTGTAATTTCATTTCTGTCAGTATATAAATCATAAAAATTATTTATGGAGGCTTAAAAGTTGATTTCTTTGAATATTATGTATTTCCGGGAGTTTTTGCATGTTATGTAAATTTTTGGTAATTTTTGGGCGTCTGTTTATATTTTTAATTATTATTTTGGCTTATTTGAGTAATCTGTATATTAATTGTTAAAAATACTTTTGGAGTCCAAAAATTATAAATAAAATTTTTACCTTGTCATTAGAGCCATTAGAGTCGTATGATAATTTTTTTGTGATTTTACTGCTCACACTTATTACTATAATAATTACTATTGTGTTTTTGTTGTGAAATTGAGGATACACTTTTAAATTATTTAAGGGCTTGTAAATCAGAAATAATTCATAATTTATTATATTCTTGGTTGCTGATTTTCAGTAGTATGCAGTATGTATCTTTGGGTAACCATATGTATATGCTTGATTTATGAAAGAAAATGATTAATTATTACTACTCTTTCAACGAATATGATTTAGAGTTAATTGGTGGTGCATTTTTGATTGAATTGTGGTTACTGTAAATACTAGTATAATATCAATGATGATATTTAGTGGTGTTCAAGTGTTTATTGTGGGAGACATCTGCTGAAAAGTTGTAAGTGATTTATTTTGAGGAATTATGAAGAACTGTTTTGATGAACTGTGGGTATAAGGTCGGGTGGCATCCCCTTTTTGATGAATATTTTAAATGAATGATACTTGATTTATATGCATGATTGTATTTTGAGATAAGAACATCCGGTGGGATAGATGTAGTCCCCGATGAAGAACATGCCAACCACCTGGTTTGCGAACTAGGGGTACACCTAGGTTAATTGTTGTCGTCCGAGTGGTCAGGGAGTTCTGCGTGTTCTACCCTGCATCGGGAGTTTGGCCATTCTTAGACACAGGCACTGGGTAACGTAAGCCTAGAGACTGACCTGAAGATTGCGATCTGACAAACCTTAGGAAGTGATTTGCGAATCACTAGCGTGCGGTTTCTAACTCAATAACTTGTGAATTCTTGATTTATTATTATTTATCTATATTAGAATTGTTTCACTCACTATATCATGTTTACTTATTGTTGATGATCACATGTTTTACCTATGAGCTTTATGGTTAGGTGCATGCTATTAATGTAATGATTGCATGATTTTCCTTTCTTAATAATTTAATTCTGAATCGTGCTTTGATCGCTATTGTTCTGGGAGAACTGCTAGTTACTCCCCATTGACTGTGGAATTATTTAATACATCCTTGCAGATGGAAATGACTGCTAGACTTGTGACTGCTTGGGCTAGCAGAGTGAGAGTTTGTAGTGAGAAGAAGCTCCTAGTAGTGTTTTTGGTAGATGAATTCTATGTAGACCATAGAGAGACTTACTTTTGGATAGCTTTCAAGGATATTTAGTTTTATTTAAGTTTTATCGGGAGACTTGCATGTCTCATAGTTTTGGATTGATAATATGATATATTTGGGATATTTCTTTATTTTAGAATTATGATGTGATCTCGGATATTAATTCCCTTTTTAAGCTATGAAACTTTGGTTTGAGGAATTATCTTTAATTACTGTTTTAGATTAGCATAACCGTCTCGACGTTATTTCCGATAACGTCTTTTTAGTACTTCTAGATTAGATATTGTTTAGTATCTTAGTAGTAGAAGGACGGGGTGTCACATATCTTTTCTATATATTGCACTTATTTAACCTTAAGTGTATGTTCTACTGGTCTACTGAGTCATTTAATAAATTGCTTGAACTTCTATTAGATGCATTTCTTTATATTATGGAGTTCCCATCATCTTATTACGAAAACATGAAGATAATTAAAGATTTGGGTTTAGGTTATGAGAAAATCCATACATGTCCAAATGATTGCATGTTATATTGGGGGGATTTTGCAGACAAAAGTGAGTGTCCTATTTGCCACACACCAAGATGGAAAAATGTGAAAGGCAAGCAAGGTGACACAAGAGAGAAAGGTAAATAAACATGTAAGATGGGGGTGGCATCTAAAATAATGCGGTATTTTCTTCTCATCCCTAGACTAAAGAGGCTTTACATGTCATCTAATACTGCAAGAGACATGAGATGACATTTTGATCGCAAGGACGAAAAAATTATTAACCACCCGACAGATGGAGAGGCTTGGAAAAAATTTGATGATAGATATGAGGAATTTGCTAAAGATCCTCGTAGTGTTAGATAGGGGCTAGCAAGTGATGGTTTTAATCCATATCGTCTTATGAGCACTAATTACAGTATATGGCCAGTGATCATGATTCCCTATAATTTGCCTCCTTGGCTTTGTATAAAGTCATCCTCATTTATGTTGTCCTTTATTATTCCTGGAAAATATGGTCCCGGTATTGATATTGATGTGTATTTACAACCACTAATCCATGAGTTAAAATTGTTGTGGGAAGGTGTAGATCCCTTTGATGTTTATAGTGGAAAAAACTTTAAACTACGAGCATCCTTACATTCCACTATAAATGACTTTCTTGCATATGCTATGTTGTCGGGTCGGAGTACAAAAGGTTATAAAGATTTCCCTACTTGTGCCAATTCTACTCCTTCATATTATTTCGGTGGTAAAATTGTCTACTCTGGTTCTCGAAAATGGTTACCGATTGATCATCCTTACCGTTCTCAAGCTAATTTATTTGATGGGAAAGAGGAATATGGCCTTGCTTCGGATCATGCTAGTGGGACAGAAATTTTGAAGCAGTTAGAAGAAGTTAATCATGTTTATGGAAAATAAAAAACGATTCCTAAAAAAAGAGGGAGAGAAGAAGTTGAGGATGATGAAATTGATAATGATAATGATATGGTTCTTTGGAAAAAAACATTATATTATTTTGACTTGGGATACAGGGAACATAATCTTCTTAGTCACAATTTAGATGTTATGCACATTGAGAAGAATGTGTGTGATAATCTATCAGGAACTCTTTTAGAAACTGAAAAAAGTAAAGATGATTAGAAAGCTAGGGAGGCTCTCAAACAAATAAATATAAAATCTCATCTTTGGCTTCACACGCATCATAATCGTGTTAAAGAGTATATGCCTCCAGCTTCATACAACATGGATAAAGAAGAAAAAGAACGGTTTTTTAGAGTCTTGAAAACGCTCAGAGTTCCTGATGGTTATGAATCAAATTTGAGAAGATGTGTGAACATGAAGGAGCGTAAACTTATTAATATGAAAAGCCACGACAAACATATCCTCATGCAAGAAATCCTTCTGTTGCTTTAAGAGCATCAAATGCCATAAAAGTTATTGATTTACTTGAGGAGTTGTCGTACTTTTTAAGAAGATTTGTTCTACCACCATTGATAAAGGAGAGTTAGATACCATTCAATGAAAGCTTGTGTTGACCCTTTGTAAGATGGAGAAAGAGTTCCTGCCAACACTTTTCACAATTATGGTTCATCTACTAATTCTTTTAGTGGATGAGGTTAAACTCGGCGGACCTGTTCATTGGAGATGGATGTATCATATTGAAAGGTCATTATTTCTGATTTCAAATTTTTATTTTTATTTGTTATTTTTTTTATATATATAAAAATCCACCATCAAATCTTCTCTTATCTCTTTCATACTCACAATCTTTATATATATATTAAGGTACTTGGCCTTTTTGAAATCTCATGTTAGCAATAAAGCATAATCTGAAGGGTTCATAGCTGAAGGGTTTCTTTTACGGGAGACAATGAATTTTGCTTGAGATATTTAGAAAGTCTTGAGACCATGTCCAACAAACCGAAAAGAAATGATGACAGGGTTCCACACATCAATAACTATCTATACAACTCAGGTTTTCGTGTCATTGGATGAGAGAAAATGTCCGTCTTGATGACAAAAGTTTAAAGTAAGCACATCGCTATGTTTTATTTCATTTGGATGAGTTGAAAGAAGTGTTTGAGTAAGTACCATTATTGGTTATTTAGTGAATGTATCAATTTTTGTTCAAATTCTTAAGTGATTTCCTGCAAGTAAAGCGGCAAGAGCATCGAGTGGGCGAAACTGTGGCGAATGAATATAATGAAAATCAATGAAGACTTAACGAATTCTCCGATTGGTTGCAAAACCAGGTTATATGCTTTAAAATTTCGGGTTTCCTTAATTATTTTATATATCAGTCAAAGTTTAACTTAATATTTTACCTAGAATTATTGATCCATAACCTAGATGATAACACATTAGAAGGATAGTTGAGAAAAGCATTGGTTGGTGGTTTAAGCAATCACAGTAAAAGGATGAAAAGCGTCATTATTAATGGCTATAAATTTGACATCGTGGATCGTGAATGATTTCGGAAGACACAAAATTCTAGAGTGATGGTTGAAGCAGATGGCCAAGAGTATTATGGAAAACTGAAAGAAGTTTTTGTACTTGATTACTATGGTCCATTGAGGGTTGTAATATTTCGTTGTGAATGGGTTTGACATTCGTAGGGGTTTTAAAACATACCCGAGTGCCATAGTTACTCTTAACTTCTCGAAGTTGATGCGCACTGGTCGAAATTTACATCATGATCCATTTGTTTTCTCTTCTCAAGCAAAACAAGTTTTTTATGTCGAGGATGAGATACAAAAAGGATGGCTGCACATGATTAAGACTAAGCCCAGGGACTTGTTTGATATACCCGAGGATGATGAGATTCTAGAATAGAAGGGTTTTGGGTTTTCAGAATTTTATCATTGTTGATTTGTGGATTGATGTTTTGATTCTGGATTCAAGTTCTTAACTTTTATTTAATGGTACTACTTTGTCTACTCCACATTTATCTTTCTTATTATTCCTCTGTTTGCATTTTTCTCTTGATTTCACTCTATATCTACTTAAAAAATATGTAAATGAATGTGATATGTTGTGGATTATTTTGATTGAGTGAAAGCTTTGCTGAGGATATTGATTATTGATGTCATATTATATCGATTTATAGTATAAGCCACTTAATTAGGCTCTATTGTTAATTTTTTGGTTAATTGCTTCATGATCTAGAAATTTTTGATGTGCAAACTTTTAATATGTGAGGAAATTTATGATTGCAAACTGTTAATAGTTTGTATATGTCTTATTTTGATCTTGAAACATAGTGTGCCCTCTTTATTTTCGGATTGTCTTGCAGTGATATAGTATGACTTATCGAGGGAACAGAACGAGGGACATACATGCAGATGACCAGCCTAGTTCATTGTCTTCGCAGTCACCAGGTCCTGCTGCTGCACACACCTCTCCTTCGACCGAAAATGCGTCACAACCAAACAAAAAACAAATCCTCCAATCACAGCCATATAAGGTTCCTTCTAATTAACGTTAGATTTGGACCATTTTGCCTTTCAAGTGTCACTACAACAAAGGTTATGTTTCCATGTTTGAATACAGAAAGTGAACAACTAGCGAATTAAACCAGTAGCTATATGGAAAAACCCACCTTGTATTACATCAAAACCAGTCAAAATCCCTTATCCTTCTTATAGTCATATCTCACCTCTCAATCCATCTACTGTTACATCAAAACAGCTCAAAACCCCCACTGGTTCTTCTGGTCATATCCCATCTCTCAACACATCTAGTATTACATCCAAACTGCTCAAAATCCCTCATCCTTCGTCTAGTCATATCCCACCACTCAACCCTTCTACTATTACATCAAAACCGCTAAAAATCCCTCATCCTTCTTCTGGTCATATCCCACCACTCAACCCTTCTACTATACATCAAAACCGCTCAAAACCCCACATCCTTCTTCTGGTCATATCCGAGCACCTCTCAACCCATCTACTAGTACCCCGCTCAAAATCCCTTATGATTCCTTTGATCCTATCCCACCTAGTAGGTCGCCTTCTAGTCATAAATCCCTTATTATCTCACCTATTAACCCATCGGAATGCCATAAGCAAACAGAGCAAAAAGAGGGTGAAGAATCACTAAAGAAGTCAAGAACATCAAAATCTGTACGGTCAACATCATATCCAGAGTGGCCGTTAAATGTTTAATTTGATAAGAAGGAAGAGGTTATGACAAAGGGTAATGTCTTTGCTTGATGGTCTACTAGGATTTTAACTTATCTTGGTATCTATTATATCTATTTTATGCTATTCTAATATGTTTTTATGCAACGTCATCCCATTATTTATCTCTATCCAGATGCAAAAGGTAACATCGCATTGGTGAGTGGTTATATTCCAACAATCAATGTGTAAAGTAACAACGGAGTTAAATATCGTGTTGAATTCACCGAGTTTTACCAACCGCTTAGGAAAGGTGGAGATATCTTGGTCAAATTCATTGGTAGCATTGCAAAGGTAAAGACCTACTGTCCAGTTGGAGAAGTGAATTGGCATGATGTCAATAAGAATCTGAAAGCTATGTTGGTAGAGGGGGTCAATGTAAGTGTATATTTGATACTTCTTCTTACTCATTTCCAGCCATCCGTGTAAAGAAATAATAACTAATCATACATTATTATTTCAAGATGAAGTATATTTCATTCTCTTAGATGTAAAATCTGTTAGTAATAGAAGTATATTTTGTTCTTTGTCCTATCTAATTATGTCTATATATACTGTTCTTAAAGGCATAAAAACACCCTTTATATAATATTAGTAATCTTTGAAAACCTTGCAATGAGCTATTGCTTTATGTTCATATTTTTGTTGCAGTCATTTGAATCATGTTCTTTGCGCTGTCTACATTTAGTACTTTAGGAGTAGTATATGTCAACGCATTCCATCTGAGAAAAAAAAAACCAAGAATATAACCAAAAAATTTCTCTATTTAGCACCCTGTTAAAAAAATAGCTAATAAACAGCAGATGGTCTATTTATAGATAAGTTTTATCTCCACTGTGTTCCTACCATTATTAGTCTCCTATACTTGTCATTACTCCCCCTGAATTTATACATAGTTTGTGAAGTTTTTTCTTGTGCCTAAAGATTATTAAAGCTGAAAGGAAAGAGCATCCATATCGCAGCATCTACATTGATTTTCAGCACATTATAGCTTGGACAGCACCACACCATGCTAGAAGGCTGCCCATCAGTCTGATCTGCAGCAGGCAGACTCGTCGTTGTTTTCCTTCCCCTATGTACGAGCCAGTTCAAAGCAGCTGCTGATGTACACAGTTTTGTAGGGTGACAGGCAATGCTGCCATGATAAACATTGTTCCGTTCATTCCAAATCATCCATGCTAGTATTGCAACTTTACAACGCTCCTCCTATAAAACATCCATCCACCATGCAACCCAGTCAATAGCGCATCATAAATCTTTGTAATTCCCGCATAGCATTTCCTTATGTACATGAACATGCTCAAAATGTTTTATAAAACTATTTTGTATAAAATATAATAGAATTTCCCTTTATTGGAGAATACTCCAGCTCAGCTCAGCAACTCCAGCTTAGCAGCTCTCAACTCTTAGTAGCTCAACTCAAGCTCAGCAACAGTTTATATTTATTTCTCTTTTTCTATTTAAGTTAGTTACAGTTCATTAGTTTGTTACATGGTTGTTATAACCATATTGCTGAGTCCTTTGTAGTAGTATATATAAACTACAATCATTCCATTTCTCTTCTGTAATTCTGTACAAAAGTTTGGAGAGAGATAATAAAATTCTCTGAAGTTTTCTCTCCTATTTTCTCTGGATTGTTGTAGATTACAACAATCAACATGGTATCAGAGCTAACTAAAGCTCACTGAAAATTACTTCTGCGCAAAATTAAGAAACAATTCTGGAAATTCTGGAAAAATACTTTCAGGTTTTACAATCTGAAACTCTTAATCTTCATTTCTTGATTCTTAGTTGCTTATTTTGCAAATCTCTTGAACTGAAATTGTTGTGCTAATTGAAATTCTTACCTGAAATCACTTAAACTAATTGATGTGATTTTCTTCTCAATAATTTTTTAGAATTTTGTTTCTGATCAATCTGATTTCATTCATCAATCTGACATTCTTCAAGTTTTGTGAATTACTTGAACTCTGAAAATTCCATCATCTGATTTTCATTCTGATTCACTTGACATTTATCAACTGAGATAAGTAATAGTTCTATTCAAAATGCCTCAAACAAACAATGATTCAGTAAATACTCTTCCACCTAATACTCTTCCACCTAATCAAAATCCTTCTAGTGTTTACTATATACATCCTTCCGATTCAAACTTAGCTCAAATCGTCTCTGTCAAATTCAATGGTGATGGATATAATGATTGACAAAGATCAATGATGATAACATTGTCTGCTAAGAAGAAAACTGCAGCTTGTTGATGGCAGTCTAACAATTCCTAGTGAAACCTCTGCTGATTTGCTCCTTGGAAGAGATGCAATGACTTGGTTATTTCTTGGTTACTAACTAACCTAGATCAAACTATCAAGGAGTGTTCTATTTTTTAGTACTGCTGCAGAGATATGGAAAGATCTCCAAGATCGCTTTGGTTACTCATCTATGGCACAAGTTTATTCACTTGAGCAGAAACTATCTGAGATGCATCAAGGAAGTGCTAGTGTATCTGAATTTTACACTCAAATGGAAACTATATGGGATAAATTACATGATGCAAATCCTCTACCCTACTGTACCTGTAACAAATGCACTTGCAATGTCACTAAGAAGATTCATACCAGGGATCAAGAACACAAACTCATTCAATTCATGATGAAGTTGAATGATATGTTTTCCACTGTCAGAGGCAATGTTCTCATGACACAGCCTTTGCCTAAAGTATCACAAGCCTATAGAATCTTTGCTCAAGAAGAGAGGCACAAAAAGATTGTTAGCTTTGCTAATTCTGAACCAATAGCTTTTGCAGCTGACAAATCCAAAAATTACATATCACAACCACAATCATACTATTCTAACAGTTCAGACAATTCTTATCCTTAGAAGTTTTATCTTCAGAAGAATGTTACTGGCACTAAAAGGCTTGCTTCTAGTTATTATTGCATACACTGCAAAATCACTGGTCATAGTCATGAGAGATGCTTCAAGATTAATGGTTTTCCACCTGGTTTTAAAGGCTTTAAAGACAACAAGAAAGTAGCTGCAGCTACTTCTTCAGTTCAGTCTGATGGTCAAGAATTCAAGCAAGACACTATTACTGTGGATCAATATCATCATTTGTTGTCTCTTATTCAAAGCCAAACATCTACACAAGCTTCCAATGAAGAGCCTACTGCATCTACTACTAGTCATGCACTAGTTTCAGGTACTCGTTGTTTAATTTCTTCTCTTAATGATCAATGGCTGATTGATAGTGGAGCTTCAGACCACGTATGTTCTAAACTCTCTTGGTTTAGCACTTACAAAGAACTTTCTCAAAAAAACATATCACAGTCCCTGATTGAAGAAAAGTACCAGTTACTCATATTGGTACAGTTTATCTTACAACCAATTTGGTACTCCACAATGTTCTTTATGTTCCTGATTTTTCTTTTAACCTTATCTTTGTACCTCAACTTTGCAGAGATTTAAACTGTACTACCAGATTTACTCATAATCAGTGTTTCATTCAGGATCATTGCCAGACAGGGCAATCCATGCTTCTTGGTAAATTGCAAGGAGGTCTCTATCAAGTTCATATTCAAGATTCATGTTCTGATGTTGCTGAATCTATTGCTACTACTCATTGCTTATCTGCTATTGATCAAGCTAAGTTGTGGCATCTTAGGCTTGGTCACTTACCTTTTACAAAAATAAAACACTTGTTACCTACTTGTGATATAAGTAAATGCTTACATGATGTAATATGTCAATTATGTCTAGCAGCTAAGCTTTCTAAGAAATCTTTTCCTCATAGTAGTATCAAAACCACTAAGCCTTTTGAACTTTTACATATAGACCTATGGGGTCCTTGTAGAGTCAAAACTCATTCAAGTTGTACTCAGTTTATGACTATAGTAGATGATTACACTCGATATACTTGGATTCACCTTTTGAAGTTTAAATCTGATGCTACTCATATCATGACTACTTTTCTTGCTTATGTACAAACTCAATTTTCTGCACAAGTTCTTTGTGTCAGGTCAGATAATGCTAAAGAATTCACTGAAGGTCCTATGCAAACCCTTTTTAATTCACAAGGTATTATCCATCAAACAAGTTGTGCAGATACTCCACAGCAAAATGGAGTTGTTGAACGCAAACATAAGCATCTCTTGGAGACTGCCAGAGCTCTCTCTTTCCAATCTAAAGTACCAACTCACTTCTGGGGAGATTGTGTTTTTTGTGCAGCCTATTTGATCAATAGGATGCCACTGTCCAGCTTAAATAATACCACTCCTTATGAGAAGCTTCATAAAACTGTACCTTCTTTAGATCATTTAAGAACTTTTGGTTGTTTGTGCTATCTATCTACAACCAAAGTCCATAGATCTAAATTTGACCCTCGTGCACTTCCTGGCATTTTTCTTGGCTATTCAACTACTCAGAAAGGCTATAAGGTCTGGAATCTTTCTACTCACAAACTACACATTACTAGAGATGTTATCTTTCATGAAAGGCACTTTCCTTATCACTCACCTTCCCTTCTTTCTCATTCTTCTCCCATATTCACTACTTCTTCTACTAATGATTTCTTCACTGATGATGATTATGTTCCTCCACCTTCCTCTACTGAAGTGGAAACACCATCACCTACACCTTCTATTACTGAAGAACAACTCTCAGCTTCTTCTTCTGATTCACCTATTTCTAGCTCTTCTCCTCCTACTACCACTATTTCATCTCCAGCACTTAATTCTCACCCTTTTATTCCTTTAGTTGTTGATCTCAGCTCTTATTTTCCCAGCTCAGCAGCTCCTAGACAGTCTTCCAGACTTCATAAGCCTCCTTCGTACTTAAATCAATATTATTGTAATACTTCTTCTCTTCCTAGTCATTGGTGCAACCTCATTTCTTATAACCATTTTCCTTCCTCTCACAAATCTTTTCTTTCTCAAACTTCTATTTCTCTCACAGAACCTACTTGTTATTCTGAAGCAGCTACTAAACCTGAATGGATTCTTGCTATGCAAAATGAAATCAAGGCATCAATGATAATCATACATGGGATCTAGTGGATTTACCTCCTAATAAAAAGCCAATTGGGAACAAATGGGTGTATAAGGTCAAATTAAAAGTAGATGGTACATTGGAAAGATGTAAAGCAAGGCTTGTAGCCAAAAGTTACAATCAGAAATTTGGCATAGATTATGAAGAAACATTCTCTCCTGTGGTGAAGATGCCTACCATTAGATGTTTATTAGCTCTTGCTGCTAGCAAAAAATGGTCTCTTTACCAATTAGATGTCAATAATGCATTTCTGCATGGTGACCTCTCTGAAGAAGTTTATATGAAAGTTCCTGATGGGGTTCCTAATCCTACTAACAAAGTTTGTAGGTTACTCAAATCACTCTATGGCCTCAAACAGGCTTCAAGGCAGTGGTTTGCTAAACTTGTTAGTGAACTTACTTCTCAAGGCTTTCATCAATCTAAAAATGAATACAGTTTGTTCATCAAACATTCAAACCCTCATACTACATATGCTGCTGTCTATGTAGATGATATAATTCTTACTGGCTCAGACTCTCTCTCAATTACTCAGCTCAGACAACATCTTCACTCTACTTTTGGCATTAAAGATCTGGGACTCTTACATTACTTCTTGGGTATTGAAGTTGGCTATCTACCTGAAGGTTTCCTTCTAAGTCAAAGAAAGTTTAGTTCTGAGCTCCTAGCTGAATGTGGTCTTGATCTTTCAAGAAGGGATGTTACTCCTCTTCCTGCAAATCTCAAGTTGCAAGCTAATAGTGGTGATTTGCTCTCTAATCCAGAAGCATACAGATCTCTTGTAGGGAAGCTCAACTTCCTCACTTGTACTAGACCTGATTTGTCTTTTACAGTCCAGACTCTTAGTCAATCTATGCACTCTCCTCGCAGCTCTCATTGGGATGCTTTACATCACACTCTCAGATATCTCTCTCATTCTCTTGGTCAAGGGATTCTTCTCCAAGCTACAGACACACTCACTCTTCAGGCTTTTTCAGACTCTGATTGGGTAGCTTGTTCTGATTCAAGGCGGTCAGTTACTGGATACATTCTTCTCTTGGGTAATTCACCCATTTCTTGGAAATCCAAGAAACAAGCTACTGTTAGCAGATCCTCTTCAGAAGCTGAATATAGACCAATGGCTTCAGCTGCTTCTGAGGTAGCTTGGACTGTTAGATTACTTAAAGAGCTGGGATTAACAAACTTGAAGCCTATTTCTCTCCATTGTGATAATCAGAGTGCCCTTCATATTGCTAGGAACCCTGTATTCCATGAGCGCACTAAGCACATCGAAATAGATTGTCACTTTACTCGTGACAAAGTGTTAGAAGGTCTTCTGCAACTCACTTACTTGCCCAATCACTCTCAAGTAGCAGATGTCTTCACTAAGTCCATGCCTTCTCCTCATTTTAAGGATCTACTTTCCAAGTTGGGTATGTTTGATCCTTCATATCAATCACCCCCAACATGAGGGGGGTATTGGAGAATACTCCAACTCAGCTCAGCAACTCCAGCTTAGCAGCTCTCAACTCTCAGTAGCTCAACTCCAGCTCAGCAACAGTTTATATTTATTTCTCTTTTTCTATTTAAGTTAGTTATAGTTAGTTAGTTTGTTACATGGTTGTTATAACCATATTGCTGAGTCCTTTGTAGTAGTATATATTAACTACAATCATTCCATTTCTCTTCTGTAATTCTGTACAAGAGTTTAGAGAGAGATAATAAAATTCTCTGAAGTTTTCTCTCCTATTTTCTCTGGATTGCTGTAGATTACAACAATCAACACCCTTGGAAGTACTAGTGATGATTTGCACAGTATCATCGGGAGCTCAAAAGATGCAAAAGCTTAGCTATGATGATGCTATAAACTTAAGAGTATATACTAGGTTATTATTTATAAACTAAAGTTGAGTCTTAAGGTCGGTTGAACTTGGAATTTTATGCTCAAAGACACTCGAGCTCAAATTACTACAAGGCACAAGCTGAGTCAATATATCCCAAGTTTAAGCTGTGTCTTTAACACCCCTACCTATGCACGACTGTTGCTATTTACTGTTTTCTTGGTTCATAAGTAGCCTAGAGGGCAATGATGCACATGGTTGGAAAATTTGTTCTTGTATTTCAGTGTATCACTACATTAAAAAAATTTCATCTGAGATAGCCGATGTATGCTCATTATATCCTGTAATAAATACAGTTATCAATTACTTTTTTCTATATGAGGTTGGTTTGGTAGATTATGACTTTAGACTAGCAGTATCGCAAAATGCGTATAAATGAAAATCTCATTTTTATCTCATAATTGTCTCTTTAAATTTGATTTTGATTCAGCATGTGTTACATTGGCTTAAAATTTAAAATATGTTCACTTTTTTATTGACCTCTTTTTTTTAGAGGATTCACTTTTATTAACTAGTAAATTGTATCTGATGGAAAGAGGTTACAGAATTATCTGAAGAAAAGCCTGTAGAGGTGTGATGTGGCAATTTGTTGTGAGTGCCCCTTTTTCCCCTCCTGATGTAGGTAATTAGAGGCATGCAGTAGGCTCATTTTGATTCCTTGCAGAAAGATAATCCGTGTTGTATTTGAAAGACCCTAAGACAGATAATCCATAATAATGTGCTTGAAAATTGCCCATCATCTTTTTGTTGCTTCATGTATAAATACATTTGTCCATATATTTCCTATGTTTTTTAAAATTGCAACATTTTGACTTTCAAGCTTGCTAACACGTAACTATTTTCTTACTGCCCATAACTATTTTCTCAAAGGAACACTTTGTAATTCCTGATGATCCTGAATACGAGAAACAAATCCTCAAGCGTGCTAACAGAAGTTGGAGGCATTTTAAACACTATCTCAACTCACATTACTACAAACCAAATGACATGACTCCCGATGAGATGTGTAATTTGCAGCCACCATATGAAACTACTAGTAATCAATGGATAAACTGGGTTAAGCACTGACATTCAGAGCTAGGGAAAGTAAGTTACTTAATATTGATTAACATTTGATAAATCTTTGTTCTGTTTATTGATAAATATTTTTTTTCTTGAATATGAGTGCCGAAATTGTCAGAAGCCGAAAGATTCACGAGCTTCCCTAAATCAACTTCACAGATGTGGCTCCAAGAGCATCGCAAACAAGCAAGCTGATTACGTATGATTCAAGAATATATATATATATATATATATATATATATATATTATATATATATATATATATATATATATGAAAAATATTTGTGGAATATATATATGTAAAATCTTGTAAAAATTTTCTATGATCATTTTTACATTAAAAAAATTATTAGGAGGATGAGCATGGAGAAAAAATGAGCTCATTAACTCTTTGAAAAAAAAGCTCATATTGGAAAGGATGGAAGCTTTCTATACCAGACACACTCACAGAAAAAGTTTATGGTATAAGTATAGATTAAAATAAAATAATAAGCGTGCTTCCGTTTATTGTAAAATAATAATTTTTACATTTTATATCTTAATATTTGTGTAGGATGATGCATATGCCAATTTTGAATCATTGAAGCAAGCAAACCCTTCCCAGTCTGACTTAGAACTTGAAGATGAAGCCTTTGAGCACACCATGTATTGTGGAGAGATTCCCGAACGTCCCGTAAGCTATGGACTTGGAGTTCGAAAGGGAGACATTTACGGGGTGCATGGTGTCCTAAATAATCAAGGGTGTGGAAGAGTTCGAAAGACGGTCGTGTTCATGGAGAATGATAAAGAAGAATTGTCCACTCTAAAGAAGGGAAAATAGATTGTTGAACACCCAAGTACAAGAGAACAAAGAAGAAGTGTCCGTCCGTTCTCAAGAAGGAAAATAGCTTGTTGAAAGCCAAAGTTCAAGAGAACAACTCTCCGCTCAAAACTCCTGTTGGATAATAATCTCAACTAGTTGGTAAAGTTCATAAAGGAGAGGCTTCAATGCACCTTTTAGATTGTGCACAAGCAGTCTTGCAAGTGACAAACCAAAAGGTACCTTCCTATGTTCAAGCTTTACCTAAATTCTCCTTCCTTATGAATGAGCTACTGTAGAACTGTCATTTGTGGTGTTGTGTATATGTTCCTATTGTGCTATTGTGTTCCTGTCTAGAACTGTCATATGCTCATGTTGCTTAATAGAACAAATAACTGAGCATATGTATTTAGCCTTACTGTGTTAATACTATATGTGTGCTTGATTCAAAGCTATCCAACTGTAGAATTTTCTGCGGCCTGAATTCCTTTATGCTGTTTAAATGTAGAACTTTCTATGTCTTGATTAAATACTGTGTTTAAATGTCTTGATTCAATGCTATCCACGTCCTGATCCGTAGTTTAGTGTAACTTTTCGCTTCCAGATCAAGGATATATACCAATAGTGAAGAGGTTGATCTGCTTCTAAAGTTCATCAATTTAAAGTTGATGTGCCATAAAAGTCGTGGCCTCAATTGTGTTTCACCAAAAGACATGATTAATACTGCAAGATACAGTGTTGGATAAAAGTACATAACACAAACACAACGTTGTTTTGCTATTTAGCAAGCTCTATTGATTCAAATATTAACCAAGAGAAATGTTTAGTAAACATCTTGTATAAAAAGTGACAATAATGACTAATGGAAGGGGGGAACACATGGAAATTCAGCTTCGCTTCTTGAATTACTCTAAAACAGTTATGACTAGAGTTAGACCATTATACATAAAGTGTAAGAGAATGAAGAAGCAGCCTGCCAGATGACATAGGAAGATTGAAGTATTTGCGTATGCTTACGATGGAAGATACTGCTACACCTGTTGAAAGCTTTAGTTCACTTGATAAGTTATTTAGGCTACATTACCTTGTTGAAACCCCAATAGGAATAATCGGAGCTCCACAAATGTCCAAGATTACTTCTTTGACTTAATTGTGTAGAACAGGATCTATATGGTTCTTGGGCATACTGTATGTTTCTTGTTTGATCAAGAGAAAACTCAGTGCTCATCTTTTCTACTTCTTGCTATCAACTTCCTTAGGATTATTCTGCTCTTTGAAGTGATTCATCGTAATCCTTTTCTCTTCTATAATCCCTAAAATTTTCTATTGGATAGGTTTGTAAGTTTAAGGTTTACGTTATACTATAGTATATGCTTTGGATGCTTTTTGATTGGTTTAAATTGTTAGTGCTATATATTAAAATGTAAAATTATGAACAACAGGGATAATTTTGCTATCAAATATTATGGACAATGCAAGATTAGTTTTCGATTTGACGAACTCTAAACTTTTATATTATCATTACTGATTATGTTTTTTGGCTTTTTTTTCTCCTTTTGAAAGTACTCGAAAATAATGAAGGTGCAACAATTCAAGAACGGATGGCTTCAAAGTAGCTACCATCGTATCATCATTTATTTTGCTAGCGCGCTAGATCTTATTAGTTAGCTTATTTTCAAGGCTACTTCACTTTGGATATTTTTATTAGACTTAACTACGACATACAATTTGCAATTATATTTATAGAAAAATATTGGCTAGGATTTTGGTGAATATGCAATATTTGTAGGGATTTTAATTATCTTAGTAGACATTTATAATATAGTCGAGAATGGCGACGCTTTTTGTCGTGAATTACCTACTCAATTGGCGCGACCCTTTTTGACAGAGTCGCAAGCAAATTTAGCGACGGTTTTTGGAGTCGCTAGATGGGTTAAAAAGCATTGTGAAAACACGCTTTTTGTAGTAGTGACACCGATCACAATGGGTGGGCTACTCTTACTTGACTTTTCTATATCTCTCTTTTTTCTTTTGCTATACACCATCATATACTCTCTTTCCTAACCAAATTAAAATGTTTTAATTCTTATATAGAGTATATAATTTGTATTCATGCTTTAATTAGTGATAAATTAATCATTTTATATACATTATATTAATCATTTTAGGTAGGCAAAGTGATTAGGAAGAAAAGTAGGTCTGGAAAAAATATGGTAAAATATATTAAATTTGGGCTCAATTTATAGATAAAAAAGTCATAGCTATTACTATAATTTTTTATGAAAATTATAAGCTCATTTTTTTTATTTACAACAAAACAAAAAAAAAGAATCTTGTATGAAACAAAGGATTTTTTGTCAGAAAGGACTTAATAAAATACAAGTTTTGTAGGGAAGGATCTAATAATTTTTTTTTTACCAAAAAGGACCTAATAAAATATTTTCGGTTGTGAACAGGAACCACTTTATAAATTTCCGGCCAAATTTACCATTTACCGACGTTGACCCCTTTTTTTTACCCCTAGTTTACTACTTTAATGTTTTGTTCCTATTACCGTAAAATTAGGAGGAGAAGAGAAATTATCGTAAAATTAAGAATCCTAATTTGCAATTTTGGGAAAAACGTATAATAGGAGCCCTAAATTTCAAAAACCCTTAAACATTGAGAGAGAAAATTTTGAAGAGCAAAAATACCTTGGATTTGATGAAGGTTGCAGGATAAGATCGAATAGGTTGATGCTTCCCTTCAATGGAGATTGCGCTGTTGGGAGGAAACTGTGAGAATTCAATATGTTTGGGTCAATTAAAATAGGAACACAACATTAAAGAGTCAACTAGGGGTAAAAAAAAGGTCAATGCTGGTAAATGGTAAATTTGGCCGGAAATTCATAAAGTGGTTCCTGTTCACAATCGGAAGTATTTTATTAGGTCTTTTTTGACAAAAAAAAAATTATTAGGTCCTTCCCCACAAAACTTGTATTTTATTAGGTCCTTTCTGACAAAAAACCCTAAAACAAAAAACAACAACAATATAGAAATCATGTACACATGGCATCACACACCGTCCAAGACTAGTTGGTCTCATAGACAAGACCAATCCATTATAAGAACTAGTTGCCAATGGTAAAACCAAGAAAAAGCTAGTCTTACTTTTCCTAGACCAAGTAAGACCAATACCATTATACATGTTATACTAAATAGAGTTTCCATTTCTTTTTGTCACAAATCAGAATTAACAATCAAAAGTTGGTACACTATTCATGAATTTTCTATTGTGCAAAGAGAATGTGAGCCACTTTACAAATTTATTTTGTTTATGGGGGAGGGGATAATGAGAATTAGGTCTTGTTTAGTTGACATCCAATTGCCTAGGAATTGCAAGTTCCTAGGAAGTGCAAGTATAAGTAAATGTTTGTTTAACTCGAGCATAGGAAGTGGAACTTCCTAGGAAGTTCTACTTCCCACACAATGGGGGAAGTTGCTTACCTAGTTCCCCCTAAGTAAGTGCCACTTTCCAGGAGAATTCCATCTTCCCATAACCTACCAAACAATTTTACTTACTTACTAAGAAGTGAAATTTCATGGGAAGTGAAAAATAAAGAGAAGATCAACTTCCCAAGTGCAACCAAACCAGACCTTAGTAAATCCATACCAAATAAGAAAATGATAAATATATTTGACACACATATCAATAACATGATAGTAAACCTTATTTAGATATTATAGAGTAGCTCGCAAGTGGATTATAGGAAATAACATCTGCCAGAAAACATGCATAATTGAAGATGAAAGCGACTGTTCATCTCAAAAGACCAATGCGAGTTTAGGACTGCAGATCACGCGGTCTACTCTACTTGTATGATTATATACACTACTCCATTCACAAACTCTCCTAACAGGCTAACACCCTTCAATTTCGAAACTTCATAAATAATATACACTTAAATTAGTGCGTACCTGAACGTACACCTTTCCACAGCATTGCTTTCCTCCCTTTGAAAGTTCCAATCACACATCGTTTTCTTAATTATCTCCACTTTTTTTCTCTTGTGTGCATATGTATGGGTATATATATTATATTGGGTTGTACAAACTACAAAGTACTGTTTTCATTTGAAAGGTTTTTGACAGCTGTGGGCTGAAGTTTTATTAATTAGCAAGTGGTGTCTTTGTGAAGCAGAGGTGGTTTTGGGCAGTCGCATGATAATGATGTTAAAAATGACGATTTTTGTGTAAAAAATATGAGTGTTATGATACTTTGGGTTGGCCACGGAAACGTACTCTTCTCGCACTTGCATGTAGAGGTGGGCGTGGGGGGTCGGGCCTGTTCGCGGGCTCAGCCCGCGTGCTTGGGTAAATGGCGAGCCAAGTCGGGCCCATGAGTGGTGGGCCGTGCCAGGCCGGGCTTTAAATTTTCAAAATTTGTTCACGGCCCAGTCTGGGCTCGTGCTTCCTGCGGGTCTACCCCATGTTTTATGTTGTTTTTTTTTTTTTTTTTTGTCCGTTTTAGGCTAAAAAACAAAGGAAAGGAGTGTTCGGCCCGCGGGTTGGCCCATGCGGGCCTGAACTAAAATTCCTTGACCTTGACAGGCCCGCGGCTCACGTAGCTGACAACGGACTGGGCCGGGTCTCGAGCGGGCTCGTGTCGGCCCATGCCCACCTCTACTTGCATGTGTGCATAATAAATTCTGAAAGCATGCGCAACCCACCAGACCAAATAACCATATATACCTCTTACCGAAAAAACAATTGACATTCGGGTATGAATGGTTCTTGCCGGGTTGAACCGCTCATCGGTACAATGGAAGCCTGTCAAGGAAAGTGGGGTACTCAAATATTTTTTTGCTTCACTTTAGACTTACTCTTAACTATTTCCCCTGAACTTATTCATAATAATGCATATTTTTGTTTGAGTGCATGCTTGATACACATTGTGCTCTTTACTTTTCCCGAGGCTTATATGAGGTGGTCCATGGTGGTAAACTGGTAGTGCACCTTAGATATCAATGATTCGCATTGAAGTTCAAATTTATTTGTTCAAATAATGTCATTATGTGGGTGCATGGTTGATGCACACCGTAGCACTGGCAATTTCAGAAAAAAAAAAATTTAGGGTTACAAAGTAATTATTAAATTTTATTAGAGCGAAATTGTCAATTTTTAAAAAATTTTTTAATAAAATAAATTAATTTAAAAACTAAAATTTCATGATTTTTACCAATTTAAGTTGGGACAGGCGACCCCACTTTTTATAAGGTAGATAGATTTGCCGCTAGTGCACATTGTATTTGAGGAATTTATGTTGTATTTGTTTACGACCTGCCTATTAATACCTATAACATGGAGAATTAGTAATGTAGATGGATATGGTTTCAAATTTTATAAAATCTTACTCTATAGCTTAATTAATTAGTCAATTTAGAATACACACTTTATTGAAAAAATTATTTTCACTACCTATTTAAAATAATTATCACTTACTAATTGTAAAATTGAAAAAATATTAATACATTGAAACACATCTTATATTTATAATAAAGGAATATTACACTACCTATTAATGTTCACTTTTGGAAAACAACTACCTAATGAGGTTTTGTTTTCTAATCCCTAATTTTTTCCTAGTATTCAAAGGAACACAAATCTGCTCATATCATGGGCAAACTTTACCCATTTTTATACAACATTCATCATTTCTTATGCAATATTATAGTTTTATATACAACATTTGATATTTTTTGTACAACAATATAAATACTGAAATTGCATAAAGTAATATCTACTTTTATCCTCTTTTTTAATTTAAGAAAACTTACTTTATTTATTTACCAATTTATCGTCATTTTTTTACAATTATGCTAATGGGAGGAAAAAAAATTGTGCCTACCTTAGAGGATTTATATGTGTGTGTGGGTGGGGGGTTGTTTTGTGTGTATTGTGTGTGTGTGTGTCGAATCCATTAATTGGTAGCGGAGTCCGTACGAAGAAGTTGACGATAGACTGCATCGCAATTGCCATGTCGTAATTTTTATCTTATGTTTTTTCAAATGCTATTAAATTTTTGTACTAAATATTATGAATTCAACAAGATCTTTTCTTAAATTTGTTCCATATGAGAAATTCCATTAGTTATTACTTTTTTGATGTTTTTTACTTACACCATTTTTCATTTTAAAAAGTTGCATAGTACTTGCAACATTGACTTTTTTCTGACAATATATTCTCCCTTTCTTTCTCCTAGTAAGTGGGAGCAAGGTCTTTTTTTCACTTTTTATTTTCTTTTCTAAATTCTTGTGTCATACATCAATATTGCAAATAAAAAGAAAAAATTAAAAATATACTCAACATTATATAAATTAAATGTAACATCCCTTATGTTATGAAATATATATCTAAAAAAAGGCAAGCCCAACATTGCAATTTAATAACCTCTTGTATAAAAAGTCTAGTCCCTCCCACAAAAAAAAAGCCAAATTTTTGAAAAGTAAAGCTACTCTATTTGATATAGTAATTAACAATTCATATTTAAAAAGCCTACTACTAAATAGCCTACAAAAGATCCCTTTAAAAAAGAGAGTGCAAAAGAAAAAGAACAAAAGGAAAGACTAACCAGAAAAGAGTAAAAAATGACATTACCCCAAACCCACGTGGTAGTCAATAGTCCTTATCCCCTCCATTTAACTTGCCATTGTCTCTCTTCAAAAAAAAAATTATCAATTTTTTTTTCTCTCTGTTATGAATTTCTGGTTCTCTAAACTTCAAATCATGGGTTTTTTGTTTTTCCTGTTCTGTCATATCCTCTTCTTCCAATCAATCGATTATGACATTTAATATAAGTTTTGCTCTTTTTCCTTGAGGTTGACACTTGACACACCAGAAGCTAGAAAATCTGGGTTTTTTAAAAAATAAAAATAAAAAGGAAAAACAGAACTTCTTTCTTTTTCCACAAATAATGGTGGGTCAAATGACCCACCATGATTAACCGTGGCTCTGCCAGTGTATAGCAGATACACACACACACACACACACACACACACACACACACACACACACACACACACACACACACACATATATATATATATATATATATAAGGGAAGGGGGGAGCAATGGTGTCCTCTTTTGAAATGCCAATTTTGCCCCCTTCTCTTTCTAAATTACAAAATAGTGTTTGTATCTTTGACTTTGCTAAACTAGAATTTTTTGTACGCAATGCGTGCTTGAATTTTTTTCAAAACATAAACTCGATTTTCTTCGGCATAAGAGTCAAAATTTGAACATTAGACATACGAAGTATAATTGTTTTTAGTTGCAAAATTTGATTGGTTTAGTTTATGTACTTAACGTAAATTATGCAATTTTATGATTTTAGTTGACTTGTGAGTGATTGTTATAATTATATTTTTGATATTTTTGTTTCAAGCCCCTTTTGATTTGTAAGTGAATTTGTAATTTAGAATGGGAAGGAGGTAACATAGTCTCTTCATTCAGGGACACCATAGCTTCCCCCTTCCCTTATATAATAGAGATATGTTGTACTTTAATTCTTGAATGATATTTTACATAAACCTTTTTACCTTGATAATTAATTGCTATTATATAATAGAAAAAAATAGGTCCCAATATATGTAAAAGTTTCATTATATATAGAAAACACTATAAAAAAGTAAATAATTTTTTTCCTTGTCTAACTTCTAAATTCTGATTTCACTACAAATACACCTCTAATTTTTTTTTTTATCATGACCCACCATTAATTGTGAATGGTTCTTGAGAATAGTGATTTGTAAGTAAATTTTTGTAAATGTTTTTGTATGTATTGACGTTATAGGTTATTAGCTAGTTTTAGTTTGTATTTTAATTTTAAGTTTTAATAAAGTTTCCCTGATTATTTGAGTGATTTGCGTGATTTTTATAACGTGATTTTCTCAATTGTATGGGTGATTTGTAAAGCTTCTTCTTTTAAGTGATTTGTGAGTGAGTGTTGTAAATTTATTTTCGGTAATTTTCTTTGAGTGATAATTTTGATTTTGTAATTCCTTTTGTAATTTAGAAAGGAAAGGAGGGCAAAATAGGCGTTTCAAAAGAGGACACCATTGCTCCCCCCTTCCCTTATATAGTTGCCTATATTTGGCAAACTGTATTCCTCCTTTTTTTTCCCTCAAAAAGATGTTACTATATCCAGTTCCCACAGCCAAGAAAAAAATATATTTCGTGACATATATCATACAGGTTGAGCGAATTCGATTATGGGCTTATAACTGCACAATACTACGATCTAATAAATTTTTTATAACTCACAAGAGAAGCTCCAAACAAAATAGGGAAAAAACTAAAATAAATTTAAAACGCTAATAACTTTTGAGGTCATGATTAGATTAACAATATTCGCGCATTTACAGAATATTATTATGTTTGCAATGACATTTTCTGAAATTTTCAATGATATATAATTTTTTTTTTCTAAAATGTTCAAATTTTGACTCTTATGCCGAAGATAATCGAGTTTCTGTTTCGAAAAAAAATTCAAGCACGCATCGCGTGCAAAAAATTCTAGTATATATATATGATAAGTGCGTTTCTAACGTATTTTTTAGGCTCCATTTAGCCCCTTTTGATCGTATGTCTTCCCCTTCTTCCCTCTTTCTTCTCCCTTTTTCCTTCTATTTCATTCACTTGATTGATCATAGTGACAATTGCTAGAGTTTCAGTCCTTTTTTGACCGAATTTCTAGTACATTTGTTTTTACCCAGTTTGTCTATGTTCTTAATATAGGTGGGTAGATGGCTACAAGGTGCAAAGTTGGCAACAGAAGCAATAAAAATAGAGCACACATTGAGAAATGGTGCGCTTGAACCATGTCCCATGTCAGCTCACACAAAGGAGCATATTGCACAATAAAACCTTATTTAGGTAACTTCAAATGCACATCTCTTTCGAACCACAAATCGGATGAAGTTAATTCTAGTTGGAGGTGAAAGCCTGTTTTTGATAGCTTTCCAACGACTAGTCATAAGCTTAATCTGTATCTAAAATGAAAGAGTTAAGTGCGCTTTAAGTTGAAATATCTAGTCAGAGCAGAACAGTTGGTGCGCCCGTACCTACCAGCGATGGATACATATTGGAGGACAAATGAACTGGTGCGCCCTCACCTAATTTTGGTGCGACCGCACCATTTAAATCTGCGAAAGCAATGCGTGTTTTAAAACATTGGACTTGATTAGTTTACGAGGGATGCTTTTTCTATGTTTTGAGAGACTATTATTAAAGTTTAAATTAGAGAGAATAACACTTAATTTTTGTTTAAGATTGGAAATTTTTATCAAAGCTTGTGAATTCCACACATTATAGGTATATTTAATCCCATTAATTTCAATGTTTTCAGTTTTTATTCTCTTTTTTCATATTAATTCTTTGTTCTTCCATATCATTAGATCTTCTTTATTATAGTTTCATATTTAATATCTTACTCATATTTAGCCTTAGATTAGCTATAGATTTCATGTTTTATTATTTAGATCATATTCATGATTAGTGAGTAGTTTTCTATCTAGGATTTGGGTGAAAGTGTGGATTAGGGTTTAAATATATTGTTAATGTGATTGTGATATTCTAAAGATGTTTATGCATTGATCTTGGTGTTTTGAAGCCTTAGGTTAGATAGTGATCACATATATACTTTGGTATATTGAATTCCAATGTTCTTAAATTGAATTCAATTGATCTTTTAATTAATTGACTAAAGACCATTTGAGAGAGGATTTAGTTGATTGATTAAGCGATCATTCTCGAGGACCATTCGAGAGAGGACTCGAGTATTTTAGAGGAAAACTAATCCTTGGATAATTGCATTAATGATCGTCGCTCCGCTTTTATCCATACTAATAGTAACCTTAACTCTAGTGTCTTCCTATTTGATATTTTATCTCGTGTTATTTTCTCCTTTGATATTAGTTAGTCTTAGTTGTTATTAAATCATTTAATCTAAAAAAAAAAAACCCCCAAAACCCTTCAATTAGGTAATGTAGACTAGAGATACCTCAATTACTCCCATTTTCCCTGTGGATCGACCCTCAAATTGTCTTTACTACGTTAATAATTGCTTGTTTAGGTTTTATAAATATTGTTTGAAAAGCGACTTTTGGTGCCTTAACGACACATAGCACCATATTATCAAAGTGGTGTCGTTGCCGGGAAAAGTGTGCTATAGATTGAAGTTTATTTAAGTTTAAAATTGGTTAATTGATTCTTTTTTTTTACGTTTCTTAATTGGTTTTTTTTATCTTGTTTTTATTTTATGTGGTAAGTGCTGTTTATATGAGTCTAAGATTTTCTATATAATTTAATTTTTTTTTTTTTAAAGTGAATTCTAAAAAACTGAAAAACTTCTTTTTTCCTTATTATGAGCATGAACCATTTTGGAGTTACATTTAGAGATTTGAGAATACTCTTCTAAGTAAGTATAGACTTGAGATTAGGAAGATGTGTTAGGGGATGTATGGCGGTTCGAATATGCATACAAGAGAAATGGTGGAGTCTATGTATAATGGTGAATTTCGATCCCAACACTTTCATGAAGCATGAAGTTTATTTCGATGGCTATCTAAAGACACTATGAGAAGGACCATGGAAATACTACTTTATGAAATTATTAATAATCAACCACTCTTGTATGACTATGACCGATGAATATGATGATTGGGATATGGACGAGAACCCCATAGTAGAGGAATCATTTATTGAGAAGGGTTACACTATAGAGTCTAATAATGTTGAACAAGTGGTTGTGAGACTTTTATTCCTACTCGTCCTCTTGATATTCCTTTTTTAAGAAAACTTGATTTAGTTTCTTCCTTCCCCATATTATTCCCTCTCTTGAAGTTTCACCATTGGAAGAGCCTTTTGCCTCTATAAACCTTCACAAGACTCAAATGGAAGTCATCAAGCACATGATAGAGCTTAAATTTTGCAAGGACCATAAAAAGAAGAACTCACGGTGTCCTTCTTTTTATGTGCCCTTTGATGTTTCTTCTTCATACTTTCGATGATTCTCTCGGAAATTTCATTATCTTCGTCACCCATCTCTTGGTAAGCATATAGAAGCATTAAAATTTGTGCATGCTCTCGGTTTATTTCTTATCTATTTGATCAATTGTGAAATGTGTGCTAATGCTTATGAAAACTATTGAGATCTTTGTCAAATTTTTTAGGGTAAAGTCTAGCTAGATCCTAAAAGAGCACTATTTAGGAGGTATTATGAGACATTTCTCCTAATCTATTTGGTTTAGATTTCTATTATTTTTTTTTGCTTAATTTTGTGCCCTTACTTCCTCCTTTACTTTCTCTTTGCCTGTCAACCCCAAGTACGGAGTTTGTACTAATCTTGGAGGAGCTAGCATGTGTTGTCTCTATATCAACATTGTTTTCCTCCTCCTTTAGTAAGGTTCATATTAGTGTATTTTCCATGTTAGGTTTGCATAAGAAAAAAAACTAACAAAAATTTTTTCTTTTCTTATTTTTTGTTTCTTCTTTTTTCCATTTAGATTAATTTGGTTGCAAGCATGATATGTTTCTAAGAGTGTTCATAATTTGATTGGAAGACCTTACTTGTCCTTAACTTGATGGTTTTGGAAGCTTTGTTGTGACTTTAGGTGATCCTTGAGAATGATAAGTTTTGGAAGAGTCTTTTTGAAATTAGGCGAGTTGGTTGATTGGATTGTCTTGTCCCTTGTGCGATGAACCCCTCGTAAGACTCATTTATAACCCTCACCACTAATTGCCTAGCTCGTTACTTGCATTTTAGCTCCCCAAGATTTCATAAGACCGAGCTTATAGAAGAATGATTTAGGTAGTTTATTTTTGTTAAAAATAGGAGGTCAAAAGCCAAAAATATTTTATATCTACATAATTAACCGCTTCTCAACCCATTTGAGCCTTTCTATCCTATTTTTACTTAATCCTCATAATTAGGCATGGTCAAACATTCCCCAAAGTGGAGTACATGTATAGTTTATGTTGAGTTGAGTTGTTTTGCTACTAAGTCTTTGGTTGAAAGTAAGTTAATGTGCGTGTATGATTGCAAAAATTGAAGAAAATTATGAAAAAAGAAAGGCAAAAGAAACACTAGGGGAAAAAACATAAAGGGCTGCGCAGGAAGGGCTGCGCTTTTCGTAAAAGCGCAGCCCTACTAGTGAAGGGCTGCGCTTATTTAAAAAAGCGCAGCCCTACTAAGCAGAAGGGCTGCGCTTATTTAAAAAAGCGCAGCCCTTCACTAGTAGGGTTGCGCTTTTTTAAATAAGCGCAGCCCTTCTGTAGGTAAGAAGGGCCGCGCTTTTTGAAAAAGCGCATCCCTTCTGCTTAGTAGGGCTGCGCTTTTTTAAAAAAGCGCAGCCCTTCACTGAAAAAATTTGAAATTTCGGAATCGCGGGCTTTGAAATATTGAGCGGGGATTCGTCAAATATATTATCCCTCATTCTCTCTCCTCTCTCACGTCCCTCATTATTCCTTTCCTCCTTCTCTCTCATCCTCTCTTCTCTCTCAAAAACTCCCATAAACATTTGCGACAAAAACCTTGAAATGATTTGCACTAAACATGGCGACGGAGTCCGATTGCCTATTGTGATACCTTTTCGGAAGCGGAACGAGCCAACGAGTCAAACACACTGCTTCGCTGTGACGTTTAGGCTTTTTAAGCCATCCGAGTTCGTTTAAGCCTCCAAATACCCATTTTAAGTTTTTCCGAAATTTTTTTTTTTCCCTTAAATTATGTATTTGGGTTTTGTTTTATGTATTTAAACATTATTAGGTTGTAGTTCTTGTATTTTCAGATCTATAATCTTCTTGTATACTTCTCTTTGTTTATATATTTTGATTAATGTTCTTGTATACTTCTCTTTGTTTTGTTTTGATTAATGTTCTTGTATACTTCTCTTTGTTTTGATTAATAATGTTCTTGTATACTTCTCTTTGTTTTGATTAATGTTCTTGTATACTTCTCTTTGTTTTGATTTAATGTTCTTGTATACTTCTCTTTGTTTTGATTAATGTTCTTGTATACTTCTTTTGTTTATTTTGATTAATGTTATTCTTGTATACTTCTCTTTGTTTATTTTGATTAATGTTCTTGTATACTTCTCTTTGTATATAATTTCTTGTATTTTCATCTTTGTTTTGATTAATGTTCTTGTATACTTATTGTATACTTCTCTTTGTATATTAGTTTTTGTTCCTTTTTTTCATTTTCGTTTCATTCTTTTTATTGTTTTGGGTTTAGTATTTTCGTTTCGTTTCTCTTCTCTTCTGTTTAATTTCAGAAAATGTGAGATTATGAGTAAAAAAAATGACGAAAAAAAATTTTTTTTTTTTTTATTTTTTTGGTAGGAAGGGCTGCGCTAGTTAGGAAAAAGCGCAGCCCTTCTAGCCCAGAAGGGCTGCGCTTTTTCCTAACAAGCGCAGCCCTTCTGGGCTAGAAGGGCTGCGCTTTTTCCTAACTAGCGCAACCCTTCTAGCTTAAGGGCTGCGCTTTTCTAGCGCAGCCCTACTTAAAAAGTGAAGGGCTGCTACTGAAAGGGCTGCTGTCAAAAAGCGCAGCCCTACATGCCTTTTTTAGCGCAGCCCTTCTTCATTTTTCCACTAGTGAAATAAATAAAGAAAGCTCTTATTGTTTCATTTGCATTTGTATTGAAATGAAAAGAAAAAGAGAGCAATGCAAATTGATAGGAAAAATGCAAAATATATTCAAAAAGTGAAATCAATTTTCAAAAAGTCAAATTCAAAGCGAGAATTAAAGTTGTGTGCGAGATTTCGATTTGAGTTGGTGTTACGACTAGATTCGGGGAGTTTTTGCCCTTAGTTTGTACTCCACTTTACCCTATTTCACCACATTCCTAAATTGTTATCCACACCTTTAACCTAGCCTCGTTACGACCTTGATAAAGTCCCTTTTGACTTCTAGATTAGTCTTGGTCAATTCAGTAGTGGCGGGTGAGATTTTGTGCAAGTTATGATGAGGGTCATCAAAATGTGGTTGAGGCGAGATATTATGGTAGAACATCCTTAGGAAGGGTTCAAACGCGGGACTTGGAATTGGAGAGGGGTGACAAATCACTCTTAGACAGCCTAGTTTTTAAGAACACTCGGTTGATTGGTGCATTGGATCTCTTAAGTCACTCTTTTGCTTCCGAATCATCGTTCCTCTTTTGTTTGATTGGTCAACTAAATTTTGGTATGAACTCATTTAGCTTGCATGTAATATTTGTAGCTTTGCATATAGAGCATTTAGGCTAGTTGTTGCATGGTCTTTCTTTTTCATCTTTTTCTCCCCTTTTCTTTCTTCTTTCTCATTATTGGTTTACTTGACCACAAGTAAAGTCTTAAGCTTGGTGGAGTTTGATAAGTGTTATTCTAACGCACTTTATGGGCTATTTTTAGCTCATTTTGATCATCTTTCTCCCCTTTCTTCGCTCTTTCTTCTCCCTTTCCCCTTCTATTTCATTCACTTGGTTATTCTTGGTCATAGTGACAAATTGCTAGATTTTCAATCATTTTGACTGTATTTCTAGTACATTTGCTCTTACCTTGTTTTGCCATGTTCTTAATATAAGTGGAACTACCTAACATTGCTATGAGTTGTAAAATTGGCAAAGAAAGCAATGAAAATATAGCACACATTGAGAAATTGTGCGCTTGCACCATCCCACATGTCTGTTCGCACAAAGCAACACATTGCACAATTGAATCTTATTCAGGGAACTTGAAATGGACATAACTTTCGAACCACTAATTTGTTGAAGGTAATTCTAGTTGGAGGTGAAATCCTGTTTCGATAGCTTTCCAACGAATGATATAAGATTAATTTGGATATAAAACGTAAGAGTTATGCGCATTTGAAGTTGAATTGTCCGACTAGAGGAGAACAATTAGTGTGCCCACACCAACTCTGAGGTGCGCCCGCACCTAGTACAATAGTGCGCCCGCACCTATCAGCGATGCATGCATATTGGAGGACAGAAGAATGGTGCGGCCGCACCTAATTTCGGTGCGCCTGCACCATTTAAATCTGCGAAAGCAATGCGTGTTTTAAAACATTGGAGTTGATTACTTTATGGGGAATACTTTTTCCTCTGTTTTCATAAACTATTAGTAGGGTTTACATTAGAGAGAAAAACAATTAATTTTTGTTTAAGATTGGAGATTTTAGATCAAAACTTGTGAATTCTATACATTGAGGGTACATGTAATTCAATTGATTTCAAAGTCTTCATTTTTTATTTTCTCTTTTCATTTTTATTATTTGTTCCTCCATATCATTAGATCTTCTTTTTTATAGTTTTAAAATTGTTATTTTTATTAGATAATTATCTCGTACTCATGTTTAGCCATAGATTAGTTATAGATTTCATATGTTATTGCTTAGAATCTATGATTAGTGAGTAGTTTTCTATTTAAGGTTAGGGTGAAAGTATGGATTAGGGTTTAAATGCATTGTTAATGTGATTCTAATGTTCTAAAGATTTTTATGCATTGATCCTTGTGTTTTAGAGCCTTAGGATAGATATTGATCACATTTATACTTTGGTAATTTAAATTCAAATGTTCTTAAATCGAATTTTGAACTCTTTTATCATCCCCAACAATCAGCTTAATTTCTAGGCCAAGATATTGGGTAGAAATTAAAGGGATCCTTTATTAGGGGTTTTTCGAATTCATTGAATCTCTTAATCAATTGACTAAAGACCATTCGAGAGAGGATTTAGTTGATTGATTAAGCGATCATTCTCAATGACCATTCGAGAGAGTACTCGAGTATTTTAGAGGAAAACTAAACCTTGCGTAATCATCTTGTTTCCTTCACAATTGTATTAGTGATCGTTGCTCCACTTTGATCTATACTAGTAACCTTAAGTCTAGTGTCTTCCAATTTATCATCTCGTGTTATTTTCTTCTTTGATAACAGTTAGTCTTAGTTGTTACCAAATCATTTAAAAATCCTCCAAAACCCTTCAATTAGGTAATCTAGACTCCAAAGACCTTAATTAATCCCATTTTCCCTATGGATCGACCCTTGACTTGTCGTTACTACATTCTTAGTAATTGCTTTTATAGATTTTATAAATATTGTTTGAAAAGCGATTTTTGGTGTCTTAACGACACACTAGCACCATCTTATCATAATGGCGCCATTGCCAGGGAAATTGTGCTATTGGTTAAAGTTTTTTTAAGTTTGAAATTGCTTAATTGATTAATTTTTTTATATTTTTATTGTTTTTTTTATCTTGTTTTAATTTTATGTGGCAAGTGTTGTTGATATGAGTCTAGTATTGTGTATATATTTTTTTTTAATTTGCTTTTTCATTTTTTTAAAGTTAATTCCAAAAAAGACAAACTTCTTTTTTCCTTAATATGAGGATGAACCATTTTGAAGTTATTATCAAAGATTTTAGAACACTCTTCTAACTAAGTATAGACTTGAGATTTGGGAGATGTGTGAGGTGATGTATGAGGGTTTGAATATGCATACAAGAGAAATGGTGGAGTCTATGTATAATGGTAAATTTCGATCCCAACACTTTGATGAAGAACGGGGTTTCTTTCGGTGGATGTCTAGACACACTTATGAGTGGGACCATGGAAATACTACTTTCTCAAATTTAGAAGATGTCTCGAGCTGTGAACTACATGTTTATTTTGAAATTTCTAATTCACTCAAAGAAATATATGGCATTGTTGAAGAGATGTTATTCTATGATGGACAACGTTGTCAAATCTAGCAAAATATCAGTCAAAACATTATGTCGAATGATTAATAATCAAAATCACTCTTGCATGACTATAACCGATGAATATGGTGATTTGAATATGGATGAGAACCTCATAGTAGAGGAATCATTTGTAGAGAAGTTTACACTATAGAGTCTAATAATGTTAAAGAAGTGGTTGGTGAGACTTTTGTTTCTACTCGTTCTCTTCATATTCGTTTTTTAAGGAAACTCGACTTAGTTCCTTCCTTCCCCATCTTATTTCGTCTCCTGAAAGATTCGCTATTGGAGGGGCCTTATACCTCTATAAATCTTCACAAGACTCAAATGAAAGTCATCGAGGACATTATCAAGCTTAAATTTTGCAAGGACCATAAAAAGGAGAACTGGCAGTTTTCTTATTTTTATGTGAACTTTTATGTTTCGTCTTCATACTTCCCATTTTCTCGAAAATATCATTATTTTCGTTACTCATCTCTTGGCAGCATATAGACGCATTGAAATTTGTCCATGGTCTTTATTTATTTCTTACTTATTTGATCCATGTGAAATGTGTGCTAATGCTTATGAAAAATTATTGACATCTTTGTCAAATTATTTAGGGTAAAGTCTAGCTATTGATCCTAAAAGAACTCTTTTTGGGGGTATTATCAGACATTACTCCTGATCTTAGTTGGTTTGGAATTTTTTGGCTTAATTTTGTGCCCTTAATTCCTCCATTACTTTCTCTTTGCTTGTCAACCCCGAGTATAGAGTTTCCATAAAGCTTGGGGGAATCAGCATGTGTTCTCTCTATCTCAACATTTTTCCCCCCTCTTTTTAATTATGTTCATATTAGTGTATTTTGCAGGTTAGGTTTGCATAAGAAAAAAAAACTAACAAAAATATTTTCTTTTTCTTTTCTTATCTTTTGTTTCTTCTTTTTTTTGCATTTATATTAGTTTGGTTGCAAGCATGATACGTTGCTAAGAGTGTTCATAACATTATTGGAAGAACTTTCTTGCACTTGACTTGATGGTTTTGGAAGCCTTGTTGCAACTTTAGGTGATCCTTGAGAACGATAACCTTTGGAAGAGTCTTTTTGAAATCAGGCGAGTTCGTTGATTAGATTATCTTGTCCTTTGTGCGATGAACCCCGAAGGATGTCCAGAAACCTCATAAGACTCATTTACAACCCTTACCATTGATCACCTAACTCTTGACTTCCAGTTTAGCTCCCCAAGATTGCATAAGAACGAGCCGATAGAAAAATTAGTTAGGGTGTTTCTTTTTGCTAAAAATAGGAGGTCAAAAGCCAAAGAGCTTTTATACTGGAATAATTAACCGCTTATCAACCCATTTGAGCCTTTCTATCCTATATTTGCTTAACCCTCATAATAAGTTATGGCCAACCTTTCCCCAAATTGGAGTACATGTATAGTTTGTGTTGAGTTGAGTTATTTTGATACTAAGTCTTTGGTTGAAAGTAAGTTAATGTGGGTGTATGATTGCAAAATTTGAAGAAACAAAAAAAGAAAGGCAAAACAAAGAAAGAAAGAAAGCTCCTATTGTTTCTTTTAGGTTTCTATTGAAAATAAAAGAAATATAGAGCAATTTGATAGTAAAAATGCAAAATATATTCAAAATGTGAAAATTAATGTTCAAAAAGTGAAAATCAACATGAAAATCAAAGTTGTGTGTGAGATTTCGATTTGAGTTGGTGTTATGACTAGCTTGGGGGAGTCTTTACCCCTAGTTTGTACTTTGCTTTACCCTTTTTACACCACATTCCTAAATTGCTATCCACACCTTGAACTTAGCCTCGTTACAACCTTGATAAAGTCCCTTTTGACTTCTAGGTTAGTCTTGGTCAATTCGGTAGTGGCGGGGGAGATTTTGTGCAAGTCATGATGAGGGTCATCAAAATGTGGTTGAGGTGAGCTATTATAGTTGAGAATCCTTAGGGAGGATTCAAACTCAGGACTTGGAAATGGAGAGGGGTGAGAAAGTACTACTAGAAAGTGTAGTTTCAAAGAAGACTCGGTTGATTGGTGAATTGCATCTCTTAAGTCATTCTTATGCTTCCTAATCATCGTTCCTCTTGTGTTTGATTGGTGTACTAAATCTTGGTACGACCTAATTTATTTTGCATATAATGTTTGTAGCTTTACATATAGAGTATTTAGGCTAGCTGTTGCAAGTTTTTTGTTTTTCATCGTTTTCTCCTCTTTTCTTTCTTCTTTCTCATTCTTCGTTTATTTAAGGATAAGTAAAATATTAAGCTTGGGGGAGTTTGACAAGTGTATTTCTAACACACTTTATGGGCTTCTTTTAGCTCATTTTGATCATCTTTCTCCCCTTTCTTCCTTCTTTTCTCTCCCTTTCCCCTTCTATTTCATTCACTTGATCATTCTTGATCATCGTGACAAGTTGCTAGATTTTGAGCCATTTTTTACCGAATTTCTAGTACATTCGCTTTTACCATGTTTTGACATGTTAATACAAGTGGAACTACCTAAGATGGCTATGAGTAGTAAAGTTGGCACAGGAAGCAATGAAAATAGAACACACGTTGAGAAATAGTGCGCTTGCAACATGTCCCATATATGTCCGCTCACACAAAGGAGCACATTGCACAATAGAATCTTATTTAGGGAGTTCAGATGGACATAACTTTTGAACCACAAACCTGATGAAGGTAATTCCAGTTGGATGGGAAATCCTGTTTCGATAGCTTTTCAACGACTGGTTATAATTTTAATTTGGATCTAAAATGAAAGTGTTATGAGCGTTTTAACATGAACTGTCCGACCAGAGGAGAAAAATTGGTACACCCACACCAACTCTGAGGTACGCCCGCACCTATGACAACGGTGCGCCCGCACCTATCAGCAATGGATGCATATTGGAGGACTGAAGAAATGGTGCGCCCGCACCTGATTTTGGTGCACGCGTACCATATAAATCTGCGAAAGCAATGCGTGTTTTTAAAATATTGGAGTTGATTTCTTTATGACGAATGCTTTTTCTATGTTTTGAGAGACTATTAATAGTGTTTACATTAGAGAAAAAAACACTTAATTTTTTTTTTTTACGATTGGAGATTTTAGATCAAAGCTTGTGAATTCTACACATTGAAGGTACATTAATTCAATTAATTTTGAAAGTCTTAAGTTTTTATTCTCTCTTTTCATATGTATTCTTTGTTCTTTCATATCATTAGATCACTACTACAAAAAAGGGCAAAGATAACACCACAAAATTAACTCTTACCTTAGCAACTGTTATGGAAAGTCTAAATTTAACGTTTTGAGAGAACAACTGTTATCTTAGCTTGTATTAATAATATATGAGTTAACAGTTATCTTAATGTGTGTTATCTTTGCCATAAAATTAATATGTGGTGCTTTATTATTTTTATTTTTTTTATGAAAACGTGGTGCGTTATTATTAATAACAAAAGTTCTATTAGAATACTTATGTTAAAAAATAACGGTTTACTTGGTTAGAAATTAGGAACAAAATTATTTAACCTTCGTAAATCCTTTTTCTTATATTTACATTTTTCTGCAACTGAAGTACTGAACCAAGAACTCTACTTGGCTCGCTCAATGCCTTCGATTTCCACCTCTGGTTCTCACCTCCAGCTATCATCTTTGGTTTCCCCCTCTGGTTCTCACCTCCAGCTCTCATCTTTGGTTCCCATCTTTGGAATTTGAAACTTCATTCTACCGGCAATTGAATAATCGCCATAATCACCAGTGAAGGTAATTCATAAATTTGTATCCCTTTTGGGAGAAACCGACAACCATAATTGCCATTGTTACGGGTAATCGAAGGTAATTCTTAATTTTCTATCTCTTTTTATTCCTAATACCAAAAAAAACTAATTTTGGTGACGTTAGTGTAGCGTTAATTTTCTATCCTTTTGTTCAAATTTTGTCAATTTAATCAAATTTGGTTATTTAATCTTCATGTTTTGCTGCTAGTGTAGCGTTACAATGATTTCACTAACATGTAAGTCTCACTTCTGGCTCTCATCTTTAGTTCCCCCTTCGGTTGATTCCGGTAGACTTCGTGGAAATATTATCACCATTTTTACTGGCAACTGAAGGTAATTCTTAATTTTCTATCCCTTTTTATTCCTAATACATTAAAAAAAAAAAACTGATTTTGGCGACGTTAGTGTAGCGTTAATTTTGTCAATTTTCTATCCCTTTGTTCAAATTTTGTTAATTTAATAAATTTTGGTAATTTAATCTTCATTTTGTATTGCTAGTGTAGTGTTACAATGATTTCAGTAATATGTAAGTCTCACCCCCGATTCTCATCTTTGGTTCCCCCCTTCGGTTGATTCCAGCAGACTTCGTGGAAATATTCATTGGAATTCGCAAGTTCATTCTACCGAGCAAGTCATTTTGGGAGAAACCGACAACCATAATCGCCATTCTTCCCGGTAATTGATGGTAATTCTTAATTTTCTATCCCTTTTTATTCCTAATACATAAAAAACTGATTTTAGAGGTGTTAGTGTAGCGTTAATTTTGTTAATTTTCTATCCCTTTGTTCAAATTTTGTTAATTTAATCTTCATTTTCTGCTGCTAGTGTAGCGTTACAATGATTTCACTAATATGTAAGTCTTTATATTTAATCAGTTATTACATTGCTGGGTGAGTACATGAAGGTGGGTTATTTGTTCTTTACTATTATAGGATTTACTGTTATACAAAATTAGAATACAATCAATACATCAAATCTTTTCTACATGTTGATCTGTATTCTAACAAAAAAGTAACACTTATGGAATTGAGTAGAAAAAGGAAACATTTAGCGATATTATTATGAAAACTAAATGAAAAATAATATAAAGAAGGTTAGATTGTAAATGGATGAAAGGGAAAGAATCAATGAAAAAGACAAGAAAGGGTAATTTCTAGAACATAACAGATCAGTGTGCTAATAGGATTTGAGCATGAGGCTCATTGCATTCAAGCACAGAATCAACTGCAATGCTAGTGTTGAAGCAAGTTAAACATATAGGTATATTATGCTACTATAAGTTTACAACTTAATCTTTATGAGATATAGCCTATAATATAAAGGGCCACAACTTGGGCCAGGGTGGTCAACCCTCCCCCCTTCCTTATGCATGCAAGTATGTACCAACTTCTTACTTCAATACCCTCGGGTGTTTTCTGGGTGGCTTCTTAGCTTCCTATGTTTCTAGGCTTGTTGCGCTGATTGGCTTTAACCAGGATGTGTGAAATATGTCCAGGCTGCTTGCGAATGTAGGTTTATGAACAAGTGAATGATTAATTTGGTCGAGTTTTCGAGGGCATAATTGTTCAAGGCATAAACCTAGGTTAAAGACATAGAATTTACTGCTATTTTGAATTGAGGACAACATTAATCTGAATACAGAGGCATAATTTACTACTATTTTAAATTGATGACAACATTAATCTTGGTATGGAGCTTTAATTTGTAGTTATCAGAACTCCATTTATGTTTTCTCTTTTGTTTGTTTTCCTCACTTTTCATGCCATGTTAAAAGACTTAGTTTTACATGGGAATGACTGTTATGTTTTCTTTCTAAATATTTCCTAATTTTCTAAATATAGAGTTGTATAACAAAGAATTAATCTGAATTTCTGATGGGGTTTATCCAATTTATCAAAATTTTTGATGGGTTAGTGAAGAGTAATGAAGAAAGCTAATTAATTTATTAAAAAAAATTGAATTGATGAGTTTAGAAATGATTTATTTGTTTTGAACTGCACCAATTGTCACTTGGGTTGTAGTAATGGATCGAAATTGGGTATGGATGTCCAAGCTAGGGGACGAAGAGTATAATGTTGGAATTAGGGAATTTGAAATTTTTTGTTGTGGGAAATAGTGGAGGTCAATCTAAGTTACGTTGTTCTTGCTTTATATGCCATAATCTTATGCATTAGAGAGTTGACCAGATACTCAATCATTTGGAAAAATGAGCATTTGGTAGAACATATACACATTGGATTTGGCACGCAGAATCTAGGGAAGAAACTTCAACTCATAATTCTAAACATATGGGGTATGAAATGGAGGATAATTTTAATGAGGGCGATGGAATAGAGGAATTTTTGTCGCGTGTAAATGAGGATGATTACAATGGGGATCGTATTGCATTCGAGAGATTGGTAAGTGATTCTGAGCAGCCATTATACCCAGGCTATAAATACACGAAATTATCGGGTGTACTTAAGTTGTATAATTTTATGGCTAGTGAGGGTTGGACCCTTGAATTTATGAAAGACTGTTGTATAATATGAGCACTATAAGAGGGGGGGGGGGGAGAATTATAGTGAGAGAATAAGCTATACTTTTTGCAGAATTAAAAGTAAACTTCGGAACAAACAATGGGAACACGAGAGATTTTACGAGGAAAAACTTCCTAGGCCTAGTAGGAAGAAACAACCTCGACCACAAGGGATTTTAAACAACTTTCCACTATAATAGGCCAAAACAACTCTGATTACAACCTATTACTTTTCTCTCGATTCTCAAATTAAGTCACTCAACTCAAGTTCCTAACGATAGTTCCCAACAACGGACGTTTTCTCTCAAACTTCACTCGAAGTTCCTTTCTCTTTCTCTTTCTCTTTCTCTTGCTTCACTCAAAGCTTTCTCACACTTACAAAGAGTTCACTCAAACCCTTTTTCTCAAAAATACACTTTATAAAATAATGGAAGAGTAGTAAACTCGATTAATGTAAGTATGAATTCTCTTAAGGAAAAGGCACTGACACTTTAGATAACTTAGGACAAATTAACTAAGTCAGACACAATTTTGCTCAAATGAATTAGGCGCCAATTTATAGACAATTAAGACAAGACATGTTCTCCACTAATTTAGACCATTAACACATGTTCTCCATGATGTTTAAATAATTAATTAAAATAAATTAATTATTCCATGTCATGTAAAGCATCCACTAATCCACTACTTCACTTCATAGAACCAGTAACACATTATGTGGTTTTTGCAATACTTGGAGATTAATTAAACTTATTTAATTAAATAAATACTTGGAGGATAATTAACTTAAGCCACTAAATCCACTAACTACATAAAACGTGTAGCAGTCAACTTTAGGCGTGCAGTCTAGATTTTAGGAAATAAATAAATAAAATACTCTAGCTAGTTTTTAGGAAAAATATCTTTTTCAAAATCTTTTATAAAACCGGAAAAACAGTTTTTATAATTTAATAATCCGAAACATTTAAAAACCGGAAATATTAATTTTTCGAAACCTAAATCTTTTAAATAAAATATAAAAGATAAAATATATATTTTAAAAAGATTATATTTGAAAATCAGTTAATTTAAAATCAGAAAATCTTTTTAAAATCTTTTCCTAACAAACTTAAACTAAAATATCCCTAAAAACTCTAACAACTATATTGGACACAGATTTCTCTTAGGCGCACAATATTAGTCACTTAGAAGTTCCTAAATTAGTAATAAGTCTTGTTTCCTAATCTTTAAGTCTTGTTCCTTAGCCTTGTTCCTATAGTGCCAGGTCTGTTCCTTTCATGGGAACAGAACCAAGTTCCTTTGAGAATTCACCACGAACTTAATAAAGCTTTTACTCAACCTTAACAAGAAGATTAATAAATACCCTAATGTATTATAATCTTCATTCCATGCTTGATTCTTCATATTTCGAACATCTTTACTTCGATCTTGATTAATTCTCCGCTTTAATCTTCAATCAAGTATTTTCTTAGCTCGAGCATGAATTACCTTGCAACAACATAAATAAAATATACTATGTCTTTTGTGGTTAGGTCATCTTCAAAACTCAAGGGTCAACAAAGACATGTTTTTCGGAAGAAAATGTCCTCCCAAGCAGTACATATGAGGCAAAAAATGTATTAGGCTCAATGGGCTTGCCTTATGAGAAAATTCATGCTTGCCCTAACGATTGCATGTTATACCGTAATGAAAGTGAATTGTTAGAAAGTTGTTCTATTTGCAATGCCTCACGTACAAGAAGAAAGAAGTGTCGGTTATGGTATTATAGTATTTTGCAATAATACCAAGGTTTAGACAATTGTTTTCAGATCCAAATACCGCTGAGCAGTTGACATGACACCACTATGGCGTAAAAAGGATGGAAAACTTAGATACCCCGCTGACTCACGCCAATGGAGCTTTATAGATGGTAAATTCCTCGAGTTTTTTAAAGAAAAATAGAACCTACGTTGTAATAGCCCTAAGAGGCCCTAACTCAAAAGCCTGATTATGTGTTAAAGCATGAGATCGTGTTAAAGTAACTAGAGAGCAGTCTAACTATGTATTTTCCTATGATATTATGTTTAATTAGTTAACTTATATGTTTTACGTGAGTTATTTGATTATTTCATATAGAGTTATAGGATTTTAAGGTTCTAGGTGGAAGATAGTTACTTGAAACTTTCAGTTATGCTAAGTTTCATTTGGTTTCAATGCTTAAAGTAGATTAGAATACTCTCCAACACCATACGAGGACAAAAGTAGGTAAGATCTACCATTCTTATTGGCTAAGAAGGCTTTGGAAACCAATAGATAAGTTGGAAAGTCCTTTGAGAGCCTTAAACATTAAGATTGTGAAAATTGTATGGAGATTGTTTTATCAGGTAACGATGACCTTCCAGTTAAAGAGCCTTTCGGGATTGAATCCGAGCTCAGAACCTAACCAAACTTGATATATGACATGCTTGAGATGTCTTAAGGTTAAAATGGCCATTTATGCCCAAGAATTACGTGGCTTAATAAGGTAATTGCTTCCATAGTAAAACCTGGCCAGTTGAAATTACAGCTCAGACCTATCCTCGAAGAAAGCTGCTTAGCAGCTACTCAAGTGTCGATATCTCAAAGCCCTTTGTATGCATGATAGCCAACACTAAAGGCTAACACCTCAAGCAAGAATAACCCAGAAACTCCCAGAAATCGACGTTGCCCAGATTACCTTTCCCTCCCCCTTGGGTACCGCCAGAACAGTCTATAAAAGGCTGTTCTGGGTTTTCGTCTTCTTTCTCTCATTTCTTCCTCTTGGACATCCACTTTTCTCTACATAGAACTCTTCTAAACATCCATACAGAGTAGTACAAGCTTTGGTTCCAACCTTTAGACTATAAAATCATATAGAAAACCTTGCTCAAAGATCACATAAGTTGTTGTAAGTTCAACAGTTTACACCTCTTGTATTTAAACTTAGTTTTTCATATCTATAAGCTTGTTGAAACTAATCTTTAGCATTTTATACATTCAGGGGAAGCTGTAGGAATAGTTAACCAAGTGGATTAAGAAATTTTCGTGGCTTTAAGCATCCTTAGTTAAGGTACACAGTTAGTTTGGTTTTAACTTAGAGATTTCCACTCCTATAATTAAGTGATTGTTTCTTTCTAGTGCAAAGCATGTTTATGAAGTGAATTTATGTATGATGTATATTTTATTATGTGTATATTGAGTATATTACATGAGTATAACATGCTAAGGTTCATTAGAGATGTTTCATTTGACCTAAACAACACTTATACACTAAGTCATTACGATTATGCTTCTAAATGGGATGTGCTTAGTACATGAACTTATGTAGTAATTGATAATTGGTAATCTCTTGATAAAATATATGTTTAAGTATTATTTAAGTCTCTAAGACATAGTTGGTTAAGTTCTATCAAAGGTATTATGTTAAAAACTAGTTTTAAGTATGAAAACCCTAAATCTTCGCAACTAGCAAAGTAAGGGTAGTTGCAAGGAGTTGATAAGAGTTTTGAGTATTAAGGATGAGCTTATAAGAATTTTGAGTATTGAGGTTTAAAATATAAATCTTTAAATATCTTATTTTATACATATGAAAGTAAGGCATGAACATGCACCTCGAGTTAGGGCGGGTAGAGTCCCTAACTGTTGCCTTCCAGGAAGGGCGAATTCCTGGCGTTATAGGACAGGTCCGGGTAAGTCTTGCAAGTAGAACAATAAAAGGTAGGGTGACGACCCTCAATAGTTTGGAGACAGCTGGTACTGCGTGGTACCCCTCTCCACTCGTGCTCATGCCAAACGATTGATTTTGTGAAACCATAGTAACTAAGTTAAGGGTGATTATCTGTTATTATAACTTTGCTGATTGTTTTGTCATTTCTGTGGCCTGTTACTCGGTGGGTGGCAGAGTCTGATTTTGATGCAGGTTGGTACGAGGATATATGATGAAGGTGTTTACTTTTGTAATAGACTTTCAATAATGTAAATTAAGTAATGACATCTATATACATATGTTTACATAGTTAAGCAAGTGATATGCTACTGAACTTAGGTCAGTTTTTGGTGTATGTAACCTAAGAGCTCTTATGAGGACAGCTTTGTATGTATTAAGTAATGTATAAAGTGTGTTTTTGAGGTATTTCGATATTCTCTTCTTTATAAATTGAGAATGTCATGGTAATAGTCCAAATCTTGGTTTGATAACGCTTCCGTTGTGATTAAACGATGTTGATTAAGATTAGTAGGGGTTTGGGCTATTACAAGTGGTATCCGAGCTAAATTATGACATTAGAATGTATAAGTATGACTATTCAATGTTATCCTAAGGTGATTACTATGCTTGAGTTGGACTAGATAATAAATGATGTTATGTTTTGATGATGTAGATGAATCCAAGAAGTAGAGGGGAGCCAATAGTGATTGAAACTTCAGATTCTGAGGATACATGGACAGACAGTTTTGAAAGCAAGACAAGTAATGAAGGCAATTGTGGAGTATAATCAAGCAATGGGCCAGGGAGAAGAAAACCCATATGCTCGTCCGGAAGTTCAAGCTTATACATTAGTAAAGACTTTGCCTTTGAATGATCCATGGAGAGATCTTATGCAAGAATATTGGAAGATATTAGACTATTATATTCTTGACAACGAATTAAGGGGGTCAGAAATCGACTATGTTACGATAGACAAGAAGTTGATACAATGGAATGTCACGGTTGAGGAAGTTTATAGGAGGATCCAAGAAGTGGATCGTAAGGGGAGAAAAGAAGGTACTATCATAACATATGAAGAGTATAAGACTAGGAAAATGAAGGAATAGAAGGCTCAAATAGATTGGGAAAATGCTAAAATGGATGGTGGTAACAAGAATAAGGAATGCCTCCTAAAAAGAGGAAGTTTGAGGATGAAGCAGGTCCTAGTAGGATAACAAAAGCAGGGCTGAAGAAGTTAATCAGCCTGAGAAAGACATAAGGAAATTAGTATATAAATATTAGTTCTGATAGTGAAGAAATGAAGAGGAGGATCCGGAAATGGAAATAGAAGAGGTTGAGATAGAAGATGAGGAATAGAAGATAGAACAGAAGGAGATGAAGATATCGAAGATGAAATCAGTTACTCTTATGAGGGTAGCTCAAGTTACGATTCGGATTTCAAAGAAACAGATAGATCAGGGAGTAGTAGTGACAGCGGTTAGTACGAGATACTTTTCGACTAGATTAGATTGTTGGAAGGAACTTAAAGTGAAAATGATCTTTTTGTTATATATGTTAGGTATATATTATATATATATATAAGTATACTAACTTTGGGCCTATGAGCCGTTATATGTTTAGAATATAGTAGTATTAACTAATGTAAATATATATACATATGTAGCTAGTATTATTGATTACTCGGATATGGTTGTATAAGTTGAAACTATATGCTTCTATATAAGAGCAAATTTTGGTGTGCATATGTGATTGTTCTTTACTTTACTTTTATGTTATGTGCTTAATTTAATAATGGGAAGGTAATAGTATTTCATTTTCTTTAATTAGGATGGTAGGAACTAGAGTCGGTGCTTCATCATCAGGATCTGGTGACTCAACTCACCAAATGGAGGCTAGAATTAACCAGTTAGAAAATATGAATACCCGATTGTTGAATCGTTGGAGAATAACAAGCAAATAAGGATACAGATGATGAGGGAAAGTTTTATAAAAGGTTAGCATCACACAATCCTAGGACTTATGATGGGGAACCTGATCCAGTAAAGTTCGAGGATTGGATCGCTTATATGGAAAAACTCCTGGATATGGTGAATTGTCCAACCAATCTAAGAGTGAAGTTAGCATCATTCTATTTAGATGGACAAGCAGATATGTGGTGGAAGACTGTGAAAAATATTGCTCAACGACCTGATTTTACTTGGGATAAGTTCCTTGAGAAATTACGGGAAAGGTTTTATCCTCCAGCACTTCAGACTAAGAAGGAGTGTGAATTCCTTACCTTACCAGGGTAAGATGTTGATAGTAGAATATACGGCAAAATTTGTCGAGCTATTCCCGATTCGCACCTGACTTAGTGAAGTCGGAAAAGTTTAAAGGTGACACGGTATTTCGAAGGATTGAATTTCACTTATCAGAAGAGAGTTGGACATTGTATCAATTTTCAAGAATTATATGATAGAGCATTGGCGCAAGAAAGGATTAGTGAGAAAGAGAACGAAATAAACAAAAGAAGGAATTTTGGTAGCGAGGAAGAAGAGAAAAGTAAGAAGCCTCGAGTTGTTCAACCGGTTGTACGTACGCCAAACTTTCAACAACATACTCAACCAAAAATCGAGGATGTTTTCGATGTGGAAGGATGCATTTTGGAAGGAATTGTGAAGGAAAGTCTATATGTTTTGAGTGCAAGAAACCTGGGCACATTGCTAAAGACTGCCCCGAAACGACTAAGAAGAATGTGAAGGAAGCTGGATATGTAAGAACACAAACTGGACCTAGCAGATTCGGAATGAGTAATGCAAAAGGGAACCAAGGTGCATCGACTTTTAATCGCAATAATCAAAGAGGATCGTATGCCAATCCAGGGAAGGTAGCTGGAAGAATGTATGCCATGGGCACTGAAGAAGAGGCACAACCCGAGTTTGTCGAAAATGATAATCTGGATGCCAATGGAAGCGGGGAGGCTGAACTTGTTAAAGATGGAGGTAATGTAATCTCCGGAACTTTCCTTGTGAATTATGTACCTGCATATGTTCTTTTTGATTCTGGAGCATCCAACTCCTTTATATCCCATTCGTTGCTTAAAAGATTGAATCCAACCCCAAAACAGTCAAAAATTGACTTAGCAATAGACCTTCCTGATGGTTTACGAGTTAAGTGTGAGAATTTATGTAAAGAATGTTGTATAAGTATAGCGGGTACTGAGTTGATGGCCGATTTGGTACAATTTGAATTAGGGTATTATGATGTAATTTTGGGAATGGACTGGCTTAGTAAATATGAAGCTGTAATTGAATGTGAAGCACAGACGATCCAGTTAAAAACTCCACAAGGTGGTAAAATCGTATATCAAGGAGTTATGAAGAAATCGAGAGTGAAAATTGTTTCCATGATGAAGATTGCTAAGGAGGTAAGAAGAGGGAGAAATGCTTATTTGTGCCATGTAATTGACACAACCACAAGTCCCTTAAAAGTAGAAGAAATTCCGATAGTGAAGGAATTCCCAGATGTATTTCCGGAAGAATTACCTGGATTACCCCTAGACGTGTAGTGAACTTTCACATCGATTTAGTGCCAGGAGCTACGCCTATTTCCAGAAGTCCATACCTATGGCCCCTGCAGAGATGGTTGAATTAAAGAAACAATTAGAGGAGTTGTTGCAGAAGGGATACATTAGACCAAGTGTATCTCCATGGGGAGCCCCTGTGTTATTCGTTAAGAAGAAAGATGGAACAATGAGACTGTGTATAGATTACAGGGAGATTAATAAAATTACAGTCAAGAATAGATATCCTCTTCCTAGAATAGATGATTTATTTGACCAGTTAAAAGGTGTTGAGGTTTTCTCCAAGATAGATTTGAGATCAGGATACCATCAAATGAGGATTGCTGATGAAGATATTTCTAAAACAGCGTTTAGAACAAGATATGGTCATTATGAGTTTGTGGTAATGCCTTTTGGGTTGACGAATGCTCCAGCTGCATTTATGGATTTAATGCAGAGATATTTTAAGGCTTATTTAGATCAATTCGTAGTGGTCTTTATTGATGATATACTAGTGTATTCGAAGAATAAAAGAGACCACGAGGATCATTTACGGATAGTATTAAATGTACTGAGAGAAAAGAAGTTATATGCTAAGTTAAGTAAGTGTAATTTTTGGTTATCTGAAGTATCATTCTTAGGGCATGTAATTTCAAAAGAGGGAGTGATGGTTGATCCTGAGAAGATAAAGGCGATTGTGGAATGGCCAGTACCAACAAATATTTTAGAAGTACGGAGTTTTATGGGTTTAGCAGGGTATTATAGGAAGTTTGTGGATAACTTTTCAAGGATTTCCCTACCTATTACATCACTGATACGGAAAAATGTGAAATTCCAATGGTCGGAAAAATGTGAGAAGGCTTTTCAAGAATTGAAGCGAAAGCTAACTAGCGCACCGTGTTAACCCTGCCGACTGATAAGGAGGAATAGAGATATACAGTGATGCATCAAAAGAAGGGTTGGGATGTGTATTGATGCAGAAAGGGAAAGTTATAGCTTATGCCTCTAGACAATTGAGACCTCATGAGGGAAATTATCCTGTGCACGACTTGGAGTTAGCTGCTGTTGTATTTGCTTTGAAGTTGTGGAGACACTATCTATATGGTGTTCCATGTAAAATCTTTACTGATCATAAAAGTTTAAAGTATATCTTCACACAGAAGGAATTGAATATGCGACAGCGAAGGTGGTTGGAATTGATCAAGGACTATGAGATAGACATCCAATATCATCCAGGAAAAGCCAATCGAGTGGCTGATGCTCTAAGTCGAATACCTAGAAGAATGGTGAATGGACTCATTTCTGTACCACAAGAAATTTATGAGGAGATGAGGAGATTAGACCTAGTCATTGTACAAAAAGGAGAAGCTCAAGGTATCCTTAATGCAATGACTATTAAACAACTTTATTCGATGAAATTATTCAGAAACAACAACATGACCCATTCCTGAAGACATAAGATGTAAGATAGAAAATGGGGAATCTACTGATTTTCACCTTCATGAGAATGGAGGTATTATGATTCATAATCGATGGTGTATTCCAGATGACCGTGAATTGAAGGATAAAATTTTAAGGGAATCCCATAATAGCCCTTATTCCATTCACCCAGGAAGAGATAAACTTGTAAGGACCTCAAGAAAACATTTTGGTGGAAGGGACTTAAACGAGATGCTTCGAGATTTGTTGCAAAGTGTTTGACATGTCAAAAGATTAAATTCGATCGAGGGAAGATGCCAGGGATGCTACAACCTTTACCAATACCTGATTGGAAGTGGGACTCTGTATCTATGGATTTTATCATAGGATTGCCTCGCTCAAGAAAGTCAAAAGATTCTATATGGGTGATTGTGGACAGACTGACAAAGACGGGTAGATTTATTGCCATGAAGACTACTTGGACAATGAAGCAGATGGCAGATGCATATATTCAAGAGATCATACGATTGCATGGTACCCCACGGACTATCATCTCCGATAGAGATACTCGTTTTCTATCCCATTTTTGGGAGAAGTTACAAGAAGCATTTGGAACACGACTAAATATGAGTACAGCATTTCATCCGTCTACTGATGGACAGACAGAAAGAACAATTCAAACACTAGAAGACATGCTACGAGCTTGTGTAATGGAACTCCAAGGATCATGGGAGGATCATTTAGCACTAATTGAGTTTTCATATAATAATAGCCATCATTCAAGCATTGGAATGGCTCCTTATGAAGCACTGTACGGTCGAAGGTGTCGTATGCCGATATGTTGGGATGACTTAAATTATCAAGTATCAACTGGACCTGAATTAATTCAAGAGACAATGGAGCATATTAAAATGATTCAGGAAAAGATGAAAGCGGCACAAGATCGTCAGAAGAAGTATGCTGACTTAAGAAGGAGAAAGTTAGAATTTGAAGTTGGAGATAAAGTATTTCTCAAGATTTCACCTACACGGGGAGTGAAAAGATTTGGAGCAAAGGGGAAACTAAGTCCAAAGTATGTCGGTCCATATGAGATTCTGAGTAGAGTTGGAGAGGTAGCATACGAACTTGCTCTACCGTGGAACTGTCCAAAGTACATAATGTTTCATGTGTCTCAATTGAGGAAATATATTCATGACCCATCCCACGTGCTATCCTATGAACCACTGAAGATAGATGAGACATTAACATATGAAGAAAAACCGTTACAAATATTAGACCATCGAGAAAAAGTATTAAGACAGAAAACAATTCCGCTTGTAAAGGTGTTGTGGTCTAATCATGGAGAAGAAGAGGCTACTTGGGAAAAAGAATCTGATATGCGGGATCGATATCCACAATTATTCCAATAAGGTAAATATTTCAAGTTTCGAGGACGAAACTTCTTTTAAGAGGGGTAGAATGTAATAGCCCTAAGAAGCCCTAACTCAAAACCCTGATTATATGTGCTAAAGCATGAGATCGTGTTAAAGTAACTACAGAGCAGTCTAACTGTGTATTTCCTATGATATTATGTTTAATTAGTTAAGTTATATTTTACGTAAGTTAATTGACTACTTCATATAGAGTTATAGGATTTTAAGGTTCTAGGTGGAAGATAGTTACTTGAAAACTATCATTTATAGTGCTTAAAGTAGATTAGAATACTCTCCAACACCATACGAGGCAAAAGTAGGTAAGATCTACCATTCTTATTGGTAAGAAGACTTTGGAAACCAATAGATAAGTTGAAAAGTCCTTGAGAGCCTTAAACATTAAGATTGTGAAAATCGTATGAGATTGTTTTATCGGGTAACGATGACCTTCCAGTTAAAGAGCCTTTCGGGATTGAATCCGAGCTCAGAACCTAACCAAACTTGATATATGACATGCTTAGATGTCTTAAGGTTAAAATGGTCAATTTAGCCCAAGAATTACGTGGCTTAATAAGGTAAATTGCTTACATAGTAAAACCTGGCCAGCTGAAATTACAGCTCAGACCTATCCTCAAAGAAAGCTGCTTAGCAGCTACTCAAGTGTCGATCTCTCAAAGCCCTTTGTATGCATGATAGCCAACACCAAAGGCTAACACCTCAAGCAAGAATCACCCAGAAACTCCAAGAAACCGACGTTGCCCAGATACCTTTCCCTCCTCCTTGGGTACTGCCAGGACAGTCTATAAAAGGCTGTTCTGGGTTTTCGTCTTCTTTCTCATATTTTCTCCTCTTTGACACCACTTTTCTCTACATAGAACTCTTCTAAACATCCATACAGAGTTGTACAAGCTTTGGTTCCAACCTTTAGACCATAAAATCATATAGAAAACCTTGCTCAAAGATCACATAAGTTGTGAAGTTCAACAGTTTACATCTCTTGTATTTAAGCTTAGTTTTTCATATCTATAAGCTTGTTGAAACTAATCTTTAGCATTTTATACATTCAGGGGAAGCTGTAGGAGTAGTTAACCAAGTGGATTAAGGAATTTCGTGAGCTTTAAGCATCCTTAGTAAGGTACACACTTAGTTTGGTTTAACCTAGAGATTTCCACTCTAAGTTAAGTGATTGTTTCTTTCTTGTGTAAAGCATGTTTATGAAATGAATTTATGTATGATGTATTATTATGTGTATATTGAGTATATTACATAAGTATAACATGCTAAGGTTCATTAGAGATGTTTCAATTTGACCTAAACAACACTTATACACTAAGTCATTACGATTATGCTTCTAAATGGGATGTGCTTAGTACATGAACTTATTAGTAATTGATAATTGGTAATCTCTTGATAAATAGATGTTTGAGTATTATTTAAGTCTCTAAGACATAATTGGTTAAGTTCTATCAAAGTTATTATGTTAAAAACTAGTTTTAAGTATAAAACCCTAAATCTTCTCAACTATCAAAGTAAGGGTAATTGAAAGGAGTTGATAAGAGTTTGAGTATTAAGGATGAGTTGATAAGATTTTGAGTATTGAGGTTTAAAGTATAAACCATTAAATATTTTTTATAAATATGAAAGTAGGCATGAATGCACCCCGAGTTAGGGCGGGTAGAGTCCCTACTGTTGCCTTCCAGGAGGGCGAATTCCTGGCGTTATAGGACATGTCCGGGTAAGTCTTGCAAGCATAACAATAAAAGGCTGGGTGACGACCCTCATAGTTTGGAGACAGCTGGTACTGCGTGGTACCCCTCTCCACTCGCGTTCATGCCAAACGATTGATTTTGTGAAACCATAGTAACTAAGTTAAGGGTGATTATCTGTTATTATAACTATGTGTTAGTTTTCAAAATACACCTAAACTTGTATTACTATTATACAGTGTTTACTCAGCTTTGCTGATTGTTTTGTCATTTCTGTGGCCTGTCACTCGGTGGGTGGCAGAGTTGATTTTGATGCAGGTTGGTACGAGGATATTGATGAAGGTGTTTACTTTTGTAATAGACTTTCAATAATGTAAATTAAGTAATGACATCTATATACATATGTTTACATAGTTAAGCAAGTGATAGACTACTGAACTTTAGTCAGTTTTTGGTGTATGTAACCTAAGAGCTCTTATGAGGACAGCTTTGTATGCATTAAGTAATGTATAAAGTGTGTTTTTGAGGTATTTCGATATTCTCTTCCTTATAAATTGAGACTGTCATGGTAATAGTCCGAATCTTGGTTTGATAACGCTTCCGTTGTGATTAAACGATGTTGATTAAGATTAGTAGGGGTTTGGGCTGTTATATACGTCTTGCATTGTCTACGGATGGTATGATTCAATTTGGTTCCCTAAGTAGCACTCACAGTACTTGGCCTGTGATTTTGGTGACTTACAACTTGCCTCCTAGTCTGTGTATGAAAAGAAAGTACATGATGCTTATTCTATTGATATCTGGGCCAAAATAACCCAAAAATAACATTGATCTGACGTGTACCTGGAACCTCTTATTGATTATTTCTACATCCTATGGGAATAAGGTGTGGAAGTGTTCGACTCTTATCAGAAGGAAAAGTTCACTTTAAGAGCAATGTTGTTTGCACTATCCAAGATTATCTAGCTTATGGTAATCTTTCGGGATATAAAACAAAAGAAAATGTTGCTTGTCATATATGTGAGGACGGTCTGGAAGGAATGTGGTGAACAACATCTGAAAAGAACATTTTCCAAGATAATAGTCAATTTCTACCTTGTAATCATCATTATCGTAAGTTGAAAAAAACATTTAATGGTAAACAATGTCTTGTGGGATGTCCTAAGGTCAAGATTGGTGAGGAGGTGCTTTGAAAGATTAAGGATATCCATATTACATTTGGTATGAAACATGAAAAGAATCCTCTTCCTAAACAGGGATATAAGAAGTGTCCATATTATATGCGCCTACCTTATTGGAGATTCCTCTTTATCCGGCATTCACTAGATGTGATGCATATCGAGAAGAATGTATGTGATAGTTTGATTAGTACATTATTGAATGTCCCTGAGAAGATAAAAGACGGTGTTAAAGCTCAAGATGATTTGAAGGCAATGGGGATTAGAAGGGAACTACATGTTGCTGATGATGGAACTCGAAAATACTTACCTCTTGTAGCGTACACGTTATCAAGAAAAGAGAAGAAAGAATTTTGTGAGTGTTTAGCGGGTGTCAAAGTGTCAGAGGGTTAGTCGTCCAATATTATTCGAAACCTGGTGTCGATGGAAACTCTGAAACTTGTGGGCCATTAGTAGACTATGTCATTTCTTTAATGCGATATATACCAAAGTAGTTGACCCAGAAGAGTTGACTACGTTCGAGATTGATATTATTGTCGTGTTGTGCCGATTGGAAATGTACTTTCCTCCATCATTTTTCGACGTTATGGTTCATTTAACGATACACTTGGAGAGATAGGTCATATTTTGTGTTACAGTTTATTTGAGAAATCAAAATCCCTTTGAAAGGAAAATGAAAACATATAAGGTGTATGTAAAGAATCACCATCATCCGGATGATTGTATCGCGGAGCGGGTCTTTTATGAGAGTGATGTAGATAGAGTTTAGTGGTTGTTTTGTGGGATTCACAAAGATGATAGGGCTCCCTACATCTCGACATAGTGGAAAATTGGACGGAAAGGGGGCCATAGGTCATAAACAACATGACATGTCTCATGATTCATGGAACATGGCACACACTTATGTTCTTCATAATGAGTTGGAAGTCATACCGTGTGTCAAACGCCACATGTCTCGTTTAAGGGAATAACTCCTAAGAGTTAACGCAAAATCGTTAGCAAGTGAACATTATAAATCATTCAGTAGGTGGTTCAAAGATGAAATAATGAGTGAGCTCGAGGAATCTTCAAATTTGATTTCTAATCGACTTAAGAGTTTAGCTTATGGACCAAATGTCAATGCCTCTTTTTACTCTGGATATGTTATCAATGGTTACACATTCTACACATGGGAGCAAGATCAAAATTGTACAATGCTTAATAGTGGAGTAAGCTTAGAAGCTGAAGCTATGAATTTTGCAAGTGCTAAAGACAATTACCCCATATATGATTCAATGCCTTACTATGGAGTCATTGAAGAGATTTGTGAATTGCATTACTCTTGTTTTTCGATACCTATCTTCAGATGCAAATGGTTTGACAATAACACCGGAGTTGAAAACGGTGATCTAGGGTTCACCTCAGTCAACCTTCAAAAGCTCGGCCACAAGGCCGATCCATACATCTTAGTTAGCCAAGCAAAACAAGTGTTTTATGTAACTGATCCGGCTGATAAGAGATCGATGGTTCTAACACCGAGGTCTCATTATGATATTAATGACTACGATGATGATGCGTTGGAGGAAAGTCCATCTAGGAAGGTACATGTAGAAGATGATAGTTCAGATGATGCATCCGTGTACATACGAGATGTTCACAATGAAGGTGAATGGATTCAAGAAAGTAAGAAAAAAAAAAGCATCTCGAAAGCGGTGTCGAAAAACTTAATGAAGAAAAAATTGAGGTAGATTTTTTATATGAAAAATATAATGTAATTCGCAGTGTCATTTGGTTTCTAATTTTTATAAGATGTTCACTTGAAGTATATATGTATGCAACTGTTAAATTTATATACTCAACTGGTTGATTTGTTTTAGCAAATAACATGTCACAACTACATTTTGTTTTCCCTTCGTTCATGACCAAATCAAAGTATGAATTCGTGCTTAATAGGTATTCATTAGAGCTAATTTCATGGACTTTAATAGCACTAGTCTTTTTTTCATTTTTATTTTCTTGTTAAGCTATATAAACTTATATTTGAAGTGATCAACTATTTTAGGACTTGCTGAAACTAAAAAGACTACATAAGGACCTGAAGGAACGATTTGGGGATGAGCTATTCTTTGTACGAGAAATGATAAACCTCTAACTGCTAGATGTTTATAAACATCAAGCAGGGGTAAAATTGTCAATATACATGAAAAAAAGTTATCAGTCAAACAAAAAAGTAATCTCGAAATTGGGCACTGTCAGAAAATTTCGATGCTAATATATGATGTTCATGCTACTCCAACTTGTGTTCGTGTAACTATAACTAGTGTTTATGCAACAAAAAATAGTGTTTATGTATAAACAGATAGTGTTCGTATTTTTTTAATTGGACACTGTCAGAAGATTCCGATGCTAATATACAGTGTTCATGCTATTAGAACTAGTGTTCGTGTAACTATAACTAGTGTTTATGCAACTCACAATAGTGTTTGTGTATAAACATATAGTGTTCGTATTTTTTTTTTTACATATCTAAATAAGAGATAGAGAAGAGTAAAATAAATATATGATGAAATTATATCAAGATGGATGTCTATTGTAGAGAATAAAATATATGAATATTGGTATATTTTTTATTTTTTTTCTAAAATATATTTTTTGAGATATACAATTTAAAAAATTGGAAAAAGTAATTTGTTTGGATAAAGAATATAATGACATGTGTACCACTTATATGTTGCCACGTGAATGTTAGATGTTTGGCAAACATCTAGCATTTAGAGGTTTATCATTTCTCTTCTTTGTACATGTGTTGTTGCAGTAAGTATTGATCAGAGGACTTTAAGGTAACATTTCTTCACTTTGTAGAGATTATTCGTACCATATTCCACTTGTGTTGATAATTGTTGTCAATGAGAAGCTGTGGGCTGTGGGCTTTTGGGGCTGTGGGCTTCTAAGATATAAGACATAACTTAATTGAAAGCTTGAATAGGATTGTGATAATTGAAATCTAAGTTGGGTTATGGGAGAGAGCTTGACTTACTAGTATTTCATCTTGCTTTAGAAAAACAGCAAGCTCCTTTTCTTCACAAGTGACTCTACAAATTATTTTGAACATAAAATATGTTGTTAGCATGAATTTGAAGGGGAGGAACCAAGGAAGGGACCAGTGGCAATGTGAACCTTTTTTTTTTTATCCTTGCCAAGGTCTTGAAAGTAAACAATACAAGACATAAGATCATTATCAGCTACAATTTTATGTTACAAACAATAAACAAGCACATGCACTTGAGTGAGAAAATAAGCAACAGTTCAGAGGAATCGACACTATTATGAAAAGATAGAAATTAAGTTCTTTTTATAAAAAAGTTTTTGGTTCAAGGAGAAAAGCAAGTTTCTTTAAAACATTTCAGGAAAAAAGTTCACAATAAGGTCAGTTTCTAGAATCTCTGCAGTCTTCTTCAAAAGACTTACATCTTTTTAGTTTAGAGATCGAGATGGGGTGTTTTTTTAAAAAAAAACCCGAACCTTGTGAAGTAAACTTGCCTTGTTTCATTCAGACCAGTAGTTGTTTCTCTACATCACTTTTGTAGCACAAGGATCAATGTGGATCCTGTAAACCGTTCTCTAGTTCAGTAGTTGGTCAGCTCTATGTAGTCGATAGTACACGCGTGAATGAAAAGGTCGCTTGGTACGTTAACTCATCTAATTATGGTTGATCATTGACTAATTACCTTATTTATTTATGATTAATTAAACTAGTACCAGATGGACACTAAAGCTTAACTGCTCAAATATGGCTGAGGAGAGCACAATACTTATAAGTTGAAAACTCAAAAGAAAGTGTTTGGAAATTCATATGCCAATGTCAAGTATAGCTACATGCCTACAACTAAAGAAGAAAGCTTGATATGAGTGAAAGCTTAGCATTAGATGCAAGGAACTAAACCCACCATCGTTCACTTCACTATTGGTCTTATTACTTAAAAGTGGATTTTCATTGGCATGTAAAATTGTTGTTGTTGTGAAGGTATTCAATCAAGTAGTACCTGCAGTGTGCATTTCCATGCCTTTCTCGCTCTCCATTTTCCCTTGGTACTCCGTTCAGCTAACTGTCGCTTGTGATCTCAAATCTTGTGTACTAGTAAAATTTCTTTGTGAATTTGTATTACTTGTCCAATATCTACTATGAATTCGTAATTGTTGGCAATGTTCATTGGACTTATAATATCGTTGTCACGCACAGACTGATAGACACATATTGAGTGTCAAATTCTGCATGCTCTAGACGACAAGGGCCATTCACCTCCAATAGGTATCATCGTCAATTTTACGTGTACGGTGGACCTCTTCTGTATGTTTGATTAGTGAGTGAGTGAGTGTCATTATATTTTGATGCAGTTTTCCATGAATGCTGTTGTATTTGTGGAAATGTAAGATACTAACATATTCTTATGGTGCTGATTTAAAATGTTCCATGTTAATAATTGGCAAGATGGAAATACCTGCATGTTATACCTGTATCTGGCTTCATTATGTTGTTCGTATAAGGTCGTTTATCATCTCAGATTTTTCTTTGGCGGAGGGGCAGGAAGGGGGGGTGGGAGGAGGCAGTTTTTTTATATGGTTTGGAAGCACAAAGAATTTAACTTTTCTGGTGGTTGAATATTAGATAGCCCCTTATTTATACACATCTCTTGAAATTCCAGGAGTACTAATTGATAAATCTGTAGGTTGGGGATTTTGGCTTGTCAAGGATCTAATGTAATACATTGGTTTCTGGTGATGTTCGTGGAACACTTCCATACATGGCACCAGAATTGTTGAATGGTAGTAGCACCAAGGTTTCTGAGAAGGTTTGAGGAACAGACTCCATTATTAGTCCAGTAGCAGACTCAGTTAGCAGTGAACACAAAAAAGCCGCTTACTGAGTAAGTGGCTTTCTCCAACTCTGCAAAACCAAAGAAATTTTTTCTGCTGTCTGCTAATTGAGTTAGTTAGCAGTTTATCGCTGCAGTTTTTTACTTTCCCATGAATTGGTTGACAACCTAGTTATGGGAAAACGAAATTGTGGAGGTAAATCGCTAACTAAGTTAGTGGTCCCAAAAGACATAATTGCTAACTAAGTTATCAGTAAACCTATGTCAGCCGCTAATTCAGTTAGCGGTTTTGTCATTGAGCACCGCTAACTGAATTAAGTTTGAATGAATGGTAAAGTGGACTTCCTCCTTCGATCCTAGTGCACTTTAAAGTTAAATATTTAACTAAAACTTTGATCAGAGGGCTTTAAAGTTAAATATCTACATTATTATGATATTTAATTTTCTCATCATTTCAAGTTAATGCCAAAGGAACGAAAGCGTGATGACATGGTACCTTAAGAGAATGCAACCTCGGACACCGAGTATGATAATGATGGTAATAGGGTTGATAGCGAGGACTACAGAGGTGGCACAGTATGTGCAACAGTAGGGAAGGCAATTCAGGAGGGTAGAAACATTTCACTTGAATGGAATAGAAGAAAGCAAGGTTCCATGTGGGGATCATCGAACGACATTTTGCACTTATCTTGGTGTACTTGTTTGTGAGCGTGTAGACATCAACTACCTACAGTGGGGTGATGTTCCTAATGAGCTAAAGGATTCACTTTATGAGTCGATAAAAGAAGTAGATGTTTTACTTAAATCAATTTCTAACCACATAATGTATATAACTTTATTACCCATCATGATTTCGCACGCGTACCCACAAATAATTATACCACAAAAATCTAGAATTAATACTTAAAACAACCATGAATTACCGAGATCCTCCGAGTTGCTGATAAATTTAATGACAAGACTCATTTTTGTATCATATTTGTAGCAAACATGACTTTTTGTTAATGAATGCCAAATTGCTTTAAAGCATTTGCATTGTGTATGATCAAAGATTGTGAAGTGATCATAAAAATATGAAGTGGTTAAAAAGAGTCAAGTAACTGATGCTACTCTTGGTCTATTTTAGAAGTCAAGATTTAAATCATCTAGTATAACCTCTTGTTAGGATAAATACGGATGCTTTAATGTTGTATTACAATGGTTGAAAAAAATTCAAGATTATGGAGTGGTTAAAAAAGTTAAGTCACTGATTTCCCCCATTTAAAATGTTAGAAAAATATGATCATTATGTTTTGAGTCGAGGATATACATGTCTATGAGGGTTTGGACACATTATCAACTTGAACAAAATGTCCATAGAACATGCCAAGAAGTGAAACAGAACTTCGATCCTATTCCACTTAATTTTCAGTTTCTTTCTTAGAAATCTAACTTATGAAACATTGCCAAATTTTAATAATTAAGTGTTGCACTCTTTTTCTTAATGAGAAACTCATATTATGCACTTTTGTCATGGCAACCACATCTTCAAAATGACTGTAAATTAATTACTTCTTTGCTCCTAATTGTTCCAAGCATATACTTTCATCATTTTCAAGGTGAATAACATGAGTTGAACATTATTTTTAACATAAGAATGACATTAGAGTAGATTCCTCAGCCTTTTAGAGAGATCATCTGATTGAACTATCTCCCATCATACTACTTCTAATGGGTAATCTGGTGTGTTTCTGGGACACTCCCCCCCCCCCCCCCCCTGCAGCTCCAGAAGCTGAAGTTAGTTTGTAGTCCCTTGTTCTCCTATTTGCTGGCTTGCACACGTTCTTGTCCCTTTATTTGCTGCCTAGTTCTTTAGTCTTTGGTACATGTGGACTGTGGTTGTTTGCTTCTGGAGCATCTTTATGATGGCTCGTTTTCTATCAAATGGATCCAATGTTTATTGACTGATCTGAATTAATTTTGGACTTTTCAACATGATTTCCGTCAGTCTAAGTAGTAGTTCAAGTTTTCGGTTCTAAAATTGTTATGAGAGAATGTTTTGAACATCAAATACAGTTTTTCAGAGCTTTTGGGAGATAAATAATTAGACTCCTTAGCATTTTCTACTTTCTTCTCTGCAGAAATGGAGTGTCCAGTAGCATGGTAGCTGCAGACTGTTAGTGATAGAATCTCCCTTGTTTCAGTTGTTTATTAGCAATTTCTGTTTTCTAATCTTTGTCAGTAAGACAGTCAAAGTGGTTTGGATAAATGATGTGCGTGCAGCATTGTGCTGATTCAAAAATTGTGGTAAAACCAGCAGGTTTCGGATGCAGTCATATTCCTGAGAAAGACAATCATAATTGACTAATTGTAAGATTGATGCTTTAGACCACAATTTTCCATGTTGTTATCCTCTTTGTTATGAGATGATTTTTAATGGATTTGTCCCTATCTAAGAAATAGGTTTTCAGACTTTTACACTCCAGTTTTGGCACTCCTCTTTGCTGTTTATAACTACTTCCATGTCCATATTATTCAAGAATTCACCTTCATCATTCTTTTGTCAACTCCCATTTATGCTCGATTATGTGTTTGAGGGTATTGAGAGCAAGTTATTATTATTAATGTGTGTTGGAGGCTTTATGCATTTTGTTGCCTTTGCTATTCACTTTAGCTTTCTGTCATTTTCGTGTGAGCAAGCAAAGATAACCTATCAGGCTGGAAAACACTCCAACAGACATTAGTGTTGAAGATTGAAATATAATAAGACAGAGATCAGATTTATTAGATAATATGAGTTATTGTGGTATTATGGAGCAGAATCATTAATTGACTAGTAGTAGTGGCGTCATCTGCAGTATCCAGAAAAGTTAAAGGCTCTTTCAATCCTCGTACTTAAATGACCAATTCTTTTAGGCTCCTTAATATTTGTAGTTTGAAGATCACTGTAAGGGTGCCAAGAGTGTAGAACTGTGGTATATATTATGTATGATATTTGCATGAAAAGTTCCTAAAGGTGTATTACCTCATTGTAGGTTTGAGATGAGCGCATCCTTGTACTTTCGACATCAAATGTTTATAAGTTTTTGGAGAGCTGTTAACATTTTTTAATATTGATACTAATAAAAGCGACGCTTAACACATCTATTTTGATCAATATAAGTTGTATCTGAACATGACGTAGTATTTTGTCCGTAATTTTATAATAGCCTCCTTCCATCCCTTTATTTTGGGGTGTCTTCTATGTATACCCTTTTATTGATGACAATGCATTGATGAAAGTGGTTTATCTCTCATGTGGTGAATAATATTGATTGTTAGTCTTGGACGAACACTGAAACAACTACAAGAGGGGGGGTGAATTATAGTTGGACAGATTTTCAAACTTTTTTGCGGAAATAAAAAAATGATTGAATAAGAAAGAAATAATTTCATGAAATAAGAAAGAACTAGGAACACGAGATTTTTACAAGGAAAACTTCCTAGGCCCAGTAGGAAAAAAAATCTTGACCACGAGGGATTTTGACTCAATTCTCTTTTATAACTTTAGGCCAAAAGACTCTCTTTTGTACAACCTAAACTCGGACCAACTCTGTTCCTCTAGGAACTGGTTCCCTGTCAGCCTGTTCCCCCTGAACAGTTGACTTCTCCCTTGATTTCACTCGAAGTCTTTTCTCTTTCTCTCTTCTCTTTCTCTTTCTCTTTTTCTCTCAACTGATTACAGACTTAAATTCACTCAACCCAATCTATAATACATCAATTGATAAGAAGAAGAAAACCGAATGTACTTTCACTAAGAATATTACATAAAATTCTGAAAGTATATCTAAAAAGATCGTTACAAAACTCTATTTGTAGGGACCTATCTTCTCGAGTTCTTCTCCACGATCTTCTCCAAGATCTTCTCCATGATCACACGTAGCTTCAGCCACTTCTGCACAATATGTCCGTTGTATTTTTACCGTTGGCAGTTGGTTAGTTGCGCTTCCATAATCTCAGCCACTTCTCCGCGTTCACACGCCTTATAAATAGGTTGGTTGTTGTGGTTCCTAAATTGTAGGAACTACCTCAACGATCTATTTTGGAGCGCTTGCTTAGGTTAGTTTTTGGCGGCTCCTTGTTTGTAGGAAAACAGAAAATACTGCACACAAACTAACTAAACAAAATAGTATGGAATCTTAATATATCAAATTTGTTATCTCCATAATATTAACAGATTGTCACAAATAAGGTTTAACAACTTAATCTTGATTAAACTCCTAATCAATTCTTCATAAGTTATTTAACATATTATTCGTGAAGTCTAAAAATAAATAAACTAATTAAAACTAAAAGAATTAATCTAACAAAATAAAATAATCAAAACGAGAAGAATAAATCTAAAACACATGAAATTAATTCTAACATAATAAACTAAAAAATGGACAAATAAACTAAAATCAAATAAACTTTAGGGAAATTCGCACTAGTACCATCCAACTATCGACTTTTCTCAATGGTAGACATTTTTTTATTATCTTCCCAATAATACCACTATATTTATGACTTTTTATTTAAAGTGTTTTATTGTTAATAGAAATTAGGCTAAACATTAAATGTAACTAATAAATATTTTAAAAAAATATTTACCCTAATCAAATACTTGGCGGCCATATGCACTACCCAACACCAAAAATTCATCCTCATTAAAATTGGATCTTCCTCTGTTAATTGGAATATGATGAATCGTTGGGATGTTGAATTATAGGAGGAAAAGTTAAGATAATGGGTAGAATTGTATTTCTACTTTATAGCCATTAATAATTTAAACTTATTTTTAATAAAAATATTAATTTAATTAAGAAGTCATAAATATAGTGGTACTATTGGGAAGGTAAAAGAATAATGCCTACCATTGAGAAAAGTCGATAGTTAGATGGTACCACTGAGAATTTTCCTAAACTTTAATTATATGTCATTATCAAAATAGTGAAATAACAATATTCCCCCTTTTTGATTATGACTAATAATTTAATTTTTTTTATGTTTTTATGTTTTGAAATAAAATCTAAAGACTAAGACTAAAACAAAATAAAATACACAAACTATACACAAACTAACTTAAGTAAAACTCTACTGAGACTGGGAAGAGGATCAGACTTGACGGGGAACAGGGATGAGAAAAACATGCATAGGAACTAAGATAAAAAAAATTTAGACACTATATCTCTTCCCCCTTTGTCATTATCAAAACCAAGAATTGTACCTGCAGCACTAAAGAGTCAACAGTCTAGGCAACAAGCAAGTTGCTCAAACATACATCTCATAATATTAGCCATCCAAACACACAAACAAAATAGGCATGCAGAAAAGCAACATTATAGACAACAGATATTACGCAATATGCAGAGTAAGGCAAAAGAAAGTGAAGAAATTAAAGAGAAATTAAATATACTTCATGTGTCTCAAAAAGACACAAGAAGAGAAATCCAAAAGATTGTTTAATAATTACAGCCACAAAAAAAAAAAAAACTTGTTCAATTGTTCCAAAGTTAAGAGAAGTTAGGGTTTGGATCGTTTGAAGAGAGAGGAGACCACATAATCAATCTTCGAGAGCACACCATCCACCTTGTTCCTGATCCCAGTATCAGCATTCTTGATTGCAAGCAGTTGTTGTTGCTGCTGAGAGTCCAGAACATTGATGGTAGCTTCAATGGCATTGATCCTGGTGTGTAGAAGGGTCAAGGAGTCCTGAATTTCCCGGAGTAGCTTGTTAAGCCCAATTGTAGACAGCAACGGAAAATCCACAACAGTAGAAGGAACTGGATCAGAATCTAGGTGAATAAACATTATGTCACCTTAATCCTCTTCCTTCAGAGACTTGGACCTAGCCAACCTTTGGCTCATCCTTACAGACCCACTGGGAACCCCCTCTTCATCCAACTTCCTCTTGCTACGCACTTCAAACTTTACCGGAGTTTCTTCTCTCTCAAAATCTATCTTCCCATTTACCAACCTCAAACTAAGCCTGGTCAGAGTTTCTTTTGTAAGATAATTTTCTGGCTCAAGAGAAAAAGAGAGAATGGTAGGCAGTTTAACTTTGCATTATTTGAAAACAGAGGAGAGAAGATTTCCATAACCCACTTTGGTGTTATGGGTAATGCAGTGAGAGAGATGTGAAATTATCAAGGAGGGAAGGTTGATTTTTATGTTTTCGCAAGCAGTACATAATGGAAAGATCCATTAGACTTGCCTGGGTTCTTTTTGAGGAACGGGATAAAATGAAACGCCAAACCAATTGAAATAATAGCTTATGAAATGGAGACATGTGAATTGCCATTAAAGAAAGCAAGAATTTGAGCATTTGAAACTCCATTTATGTTCAGCTTAGCCCTACCCTAAATGTTGTCCTTGTAACCCTCATTTGGAACATCAAACCATTCCCCCAGTTTCTTCTCAGTTATAGTAACCACAGACCCATTTACTATTAACACACAAACACCCTCAATTATGGTAAACCCAGAACAAAATGCTTTCATCTCCTTTTCATAAAGACCCTCATCCACACTAAAAATTTATAACCATTCCTGAAATTTTAAAATTTTCAATAACTCATGCCACTTAGACTTTTTGCACCATGCAACATCTACACAAAAGCCCACAAGAAATTGTGAAGATTTTGATTTCTTACCTCGCTTTGTAGGTACAGTAATCTCTTGTTCTTGATCACTTTCAATCTCGTTTTCACCATCTTGCTTTTTCGGAGAGAGAGAAACAGGAGCAGAGGATGCCGATTTTGACCCGGTAGAATCTGCTTCATTCTTGGATGATTCTTGAGCACTTAATTCATCATGGATGGTGTTTTTCTCTTGGGAAATTTTCATGATCACGGAATTTTGGTTTGGAAGACATGGTGAAAGTGTTTTGGTGTGAGGTTGAAGATGAGAAAGGAGAGAGAGAAATGAGTTGATGTGAGAGGGAAATTATGAGGGGTCAGTGATTGATGGTTGGGTTATAAAGTAATCATGATTCCGTGTAAATAGAAATGGAGAGTTAGGTTTATGAAACGGTTTATATTTTGGAAGGCAATTAATGAATTTCTTCATTTAACTTAGATTAATTGAACGCGTAATAGTGCCATATTCAATTAATGTTTTAATTTTTGGACGGAAAGGTGTGAAAAGAAAGAGAAACAAGGAAATTTGGAAGGGAAAATAGAAAAATAGAGAATAAAAAATTTACTATTGCATATGATAAAATTGTGTCCATAAAGTACAAACTACATACGTACCAAATATGTGCAAGGACACTAAGGGTAATATTCAAAGACATATGTGAGTCCTTATACTTGACCCTAGGTGTATGAAATTTAATTCATGAAAGTTGCAGGACATACTTAAGAAGAAACAATTGGGGGGAATTAACATCATGTGTACATTTAACCAATTTTTATCATTCCTAGTTCCAAGCGTATCTTTTCAAACCTGTCCCTAGATAGAGGTTTAGTCAATGTGTCAGCTATTTGATTTTCAGTTGGACAAAAATCAACTTTGACTAATCCCTTCTCTACATTGTCTTTTAGGAAATGATGTCTAATGTGAATATGCTTGACTATAGAGTGATGAACTGGATCTTGGAGATGCAAATGCACTAGTTATCACAAATATAGGAACACAATTAAATTTTATGCCAAAGTCACGTACCTGTTGCTTGATCCATAATACCTGAGAGCAGCAAGCAGCAACTGCCACGTATTCAGCTTCGCTTGGAAAGAGCAAGTGTTTGTTTCTTTGAGCTCCAAGAAACCAAGCTTGATCCTAGGAACTGGATAATACCCAGGTACTTTTGCGATTCACCAAGTCTCCAGCATAGTCAGCATCGGAATACTTACTAGATCAAAGATGTCACTTCGAGGATAGAACAAACAAAGATCATCACTTCCTTTCAAATATCTAAGAATCCTTTTACAGTGTCAAATGAGATTCCTTAGGATTTGATTGGAATCTAGCACATAAACCAACACTAAAGATAATCAGGCCTACTAGCAGTTAGATAAAGTAAGGAACCAATCATACCTCTATAGAGTTTCTGATCTACGGACTTACCATTTGATCCTCATCTAACCTTGTACCTGTTCCTATAGGAGTATGGTTTGATTTTGCTTGATCCAGTCCATATTTTTCAATAACTCCTTTACGTACTTTTGTTGATGGATCATTGTTCCTTTTTCAGTTTGCTTGATTTGCAAACCAGAGAAAGAAGTTTAACTCTCCCATCATCTCATTTCAAATTCACTACGCATTAACTCACAAATTCTTTACAAAGAGATTCGTTAGTTGCACCAAAATTATATCATCCACATAAATCTGAACCACTAGGATGTCTGTTCCTTTGGATCGAAGGAACAGGTCCTATCAACTTTGCCTCGTATAAAGTCATTAGAAAGTAAGAATTTTGAAAGTCTTTCATACCATGATCTAGGAGCTTGCTTAAGCCCATAAAGAGCTTTATCTAGCTTATAGACATGATTCGGAAGATCCGGGTTTTCAAAACCAGGAGGTTGTTCCACATAGACGTCTTCAATCAAATATCCATTTAAAAAGGCACATTGACGTCCATTTGGTACAACCTAAAACCCATGAATGTAAAGGCAATCAAAATTCTTATTGCTTCTATTCTAGCTACAGGAGCAAAGGTTTCATCAAAGTCAATACCTTCTTGATTGTACCCTTTGGCTACGAGCTCTGTTTCTTATGACTGTTCCATGTTCGTCTAGCTTGTTCCTGAAGACCCATTTTAGTCCAATCACCTTTTGGTTTTTAGGCTTGGTCTCAAGATGCCAGACCTTGTTCCTCTGGAACTCATTCAGTTCCTCTTGCATGGCGTTTATCCAGTCAGACTCCAGTAGGGCATCATTGTGATCTCTGGTTTTGTCATAGATAAAAAGGCATGGAAAGCACAAAATTTTTCAGTTGGGATCTCGTTTGAGTTCCCTTTTCAATATCACTTACTATTAAATCCAATGGATGGGATTTCAGTGTTTCCAAGGTCTTGGTTCAAATCCTTGTCTCTGTCCTCCAGTTTGAGGAGCTTCATTCGTCTCATCTACTGGATGAATTTCTGGTGCTTGTTCCTCCTGTATAACAGGATCAGGAACATCTATCTCTTCTTCAGGAATATGCTTTTTGTCGGTTCCTGCAGGTGTTAGTTCCTCATCAATGTTTACTACTCCTCAATACGAGTCAGCCTATTTCAAAGTCATTTTCATGATTGTTCCTGCAGAAGATATTTCATCAAAAATAACATGGACACTTTCCTCAACACACATTGTTCGTTTGTTGTAAACTCTATATGCCTCATCGCTTCTAGCATCAAACTTTCCTAAATTGTCTTTACCATTGTTATGTACAAAGCATTTACAGCCAAAGATTCTAAAGTATGAGATATTGGGTTTTCTTCCTTTGAGAAGCTCATAAGGGGTCTTCAAGACAATAGGTCTTATCATGACTCTATTGATTATGTAGCATGCCGTATTCACTGCTTCAGCCCAGAAATTCTTCGGAAGATTGCTTGCTATGATCATTGTTCTTGCCATGTCCTCCAAAGTGCGATATTTCGTTCTACCACGCCATTTTGTTGTGGAGTTCTAGGAGCTGAGAAGTTGTGATCAAGACCTTGATTTCTGCAAAACTCATCAAATTTGGAGTTTTTAAACTCCTTAACATGATTAGAACACAAGTGCTTAATTTTAAAACCACTTATTCTTTGAGTTCTTTTTGCAAAGTTAACAAATTCATCAAATGTCTCATCTTTGCTATGGAGAAAAATAACCCATGTGTATCTTGAAAAATCATCAACTATTACAAGCACGTATCTCTTACCAGATCGACTTTGGATTCAAACAGGGCCACATAAGTCATATGAATCAATTCAAGGGGACTTTGTGTACTCACCATTTTCTTTGATTTGAACGAGGATCTAACTTGTTTACCTTTTGCACATGGTCCACAAACTTCATGGTTTGAGACTTTGATAGTTGGTTATCCAACCACCAAGTCCTTACCACTTAGCTTCTAGAGTAATGCCATACTTGCGTGACCACATCTTTTATGCCAAAGAAGTGGTTCATTATCGACGACACTTAAACACGTTAGATTGTTCCTAGGAACAAGGTTGAGATCAACAACGTAGTGTTCCCTTTCCTTGTTCCTTCTAGAATTTTGGTACCTGTTCCTGCATTACTTAATACACAACATTCATCAGTAAAATTTACATTGTTCCCTTTGTCGCAACATTGAGAAATACTAAGCAGATTATGTTTTGAACCCTCGACCAAAAATACATTGTTTATGGAATGTTACTTAGACTTTCCTACCTTCCCTATTGCAACAATGTTACCGGTAAGATTGTCTCCGAAGGTCACAGTTCCTCCATCATAGGCTGAAATCGAGAGAAATTTCTCTTTATCTCCTGTCATGTGTTTAGAACAATCGCTATGAAGGTACCACAAGTTGTTCCCCCTCATTTTAGCCTGTATCAAAGCAATCAGTCAGTGGTAGGAACCCAGTTTGACTTGGGTTCCTCTGTCGGGCTAGTATTTCTCTTAACTTTCCAAACTTGTTTAACTAAGTGGGTGTTCATTTCAATATGTTCTTCTCGGGAGGAACAATCATACACTAAGTGTCCTCTGTTCCCACAGTAAGAGCATATTCGGTGCTTGGAAGATCAACATATTTTTTATTTTTTTTTTCTTTGTGATTGAAACCTAACCCACTTCTTCCTTCATTTTTATATTTTTGTATCCAGCTCACTGGATCAGGAAGAGTCGTTCTTGAAGATTCCATCTTCTCTTTAAGTACCAGATATTTACTCAAAACTTTTTCATGTTCGAATTTAACTTTTCGAACTCGGATCTGGTATTTATAGAGGAACTGGTTCCTTCAGGAACGAATAGTTTCAATTCATCCATTTCCATATTCAAGAAATAATTTTCATTTTTAGCATTTCAAAAGCTTCTCGAATACGTCTTTTCATCAAAGACTTCAAAGAATCTTTCCTCAATGTTTGCATTCACTGTTTTAAACCAATTTGAATGTCCTTTGGTGACTTTAAGGCTTTTTCTAAATTTTCTTCTCTAACACAAATGGCCTTGTAGTCATCCAAAGTTTCCAAAAGTAGTTTTATTAATTGATTCTTTGAAAGTTCTTTTAACTCTTTTCAATAACATTTATGCGTACCTTGTTGTTTGGCAAGTCTTCTTCTTCGTCGTTTTTGCCATGAGACATAAATGACTGCTCCTCTTCTGGTTGTTCTCTGCTCCTCGTCTGAATCGATTCTCCCCAGGCAGCAACCATGGCCCTTCTCATATCAACTTTTGAGAAAGGTTTTTGTTCCTTTCTTTTCTCCTTGTATTTCCTTTGCTCTTTTCATTTTCCAGAGAGGGCATTCCTTATAAAGTGATCCGGGCTTCCACACTTGTGACAGCTTACTTCCTGGCTTTTTCAAGTTCTTTCCCTTGTAGTTTTTGTTGAAGAACTTTTTGAATCTTTTCACGATCAGTGCTGCCTCTTCATCATCAGTTTCTGAATCCTCCAAATCATCGGACTTGAGAGCCAAAGCCTTAGGCCTATTAGAGTCAACTTCATGAGTTCCTAGATTAATTTCGTGAGTCAACAAGGAACCGGAAAGTTGCTCGATATTGAATGTGGTGAAATCTTTTGTTTCAAGCAGGGCAGTGACCTTTGCCATCCATTTTCCATATTGAGGAAGACTTCGTAGAACTTTTCGTACTTGTTCCTCCGGAGTGATGATCTTTCCTAGAGATTCAAGTTCATTAATGATGTTGGAGAACCTTGTGAGCATCTCTTGAACAAATCCTTAGGCTTCATTTAAATACTCATATTTGTGCATGAGCATGTCAATCTTTATCTCTTGACTTCGTTTGTTCCTTCTGAGTAACTTGAAGAAGTTCCCACATTTGCTTGGCTGATTTGCATCCCATGATTCGATTGTGTTCATGGGGACCAAGACCACAGTGGAGAATCTTTTGGCCAAGTTATTCATCTCCATCTTGTCGAAGTCATCTTTATCATATTTGGAGAGAGGCTTGAGGATTGCTTCACCTTTTTCATTTTTCTCAGTGACTTCGAAGTTACCAATCTCTATTACTCTCCAAACTTGATAATTTTCGGCCTTGATAAAAATTTTCATACCGATTCTTCCAGTATGGATAATACTTGCCATTAAACATTGGTGGACTGAGTTGAGTAACCTTCTTCCGATCTTTCTCCTGATGTGTTCATCGTTTCCAGGAACTAGCTCCTCAGTGTTCACAGATTTTGGAGGAACTAGGCTCTGATACCAATTGTTAGTCTTGAACGAACACTTAAACAACTACAAGAGGGGTGGGGGGTGAATTGTAGTTGGAGAGATTTTTAAACTTTTTGCGGAAATAAAAGAATGATTGAATAAGAAAGAAATAATTGCATGAATAAAAAGAACTAGGAACGCGAGATTTTTACAAGGAAAATTTCCTAGGCCCAATAGGAAGAAAAACCTTGACCACGAGAGATTTTGACTCAATTCTCTTTAATAACTTTAGGCCAAAAGACTCTCTTTTGTACAATCTAAACTCGGACCAACTCTGTTCCTCTAGGAACTGGTTCCCTGTCAGCCTGTTCCCCCCGAATAGTTGACATCTCCCTTGACTTCACTCAAACTCTTTTCTCTTTCTCTTTTTCTCTCAAATGATTACAGACTTAGATTCACTCAACCCAATCTATAATACATCAATTGCTAAGAATAAGAAAACCGAATGTACTTTCACTAAGAATATTACATAAAATTCTTAAAGTATATCTAAAAAGATCGTTACAAAACTCTATTTGTAGGGACTTATCTTCTTGAGTTCTTCTCCACGATCTTCTCCATGATCTTCTCCCTGATCACACGTAGCTTCAGCCACTTCTCCATAATATGTCCGTTGTATTTTGTCGTTGGCAGGTGGTTAATTGCGCTTCCTAATCTCAACCACTTCTCCACGTTCACGCGCCTTATAAATAGGTAGGTTGTTGTGGTTCCTAAATTGTAGGAACTACCTAAACGATCTATTTTGGAGCGCTTGCTTAGGTTAGTTTTGGCGGCTCCTGTTGTAGGAAAATAGAAAATACTGCACACAAACTAACTAAACAAAATATTATGGAATTTTAATGTATCAAATTTGTTATCTCCATAATATTAAAAGATTGTCACAAATAAGGTTTAACAACTTAATCGTGATTAAACTCTTAATCAATTCTTCATAAGTTATTTAACATATTATTCGTGAAGTCTAAAAATAAATAAACTAATTAAAACTTAAAGAATAAATCTAACAAAATAAAATAATCAAAAACGAGAAGAATAAATCTAAAACACATGAAATTAATTCTAACATAAAACAAAAATGGACTAATAAACTAAAATCAAATAAACTTTAATTATATGTCATTATCAAAATAGTGAAATAACATTGCTATTAATGTTTTATATGATATGTAACTGAAAATCCTGTTACACATGGAATGAGCTAAAGTAAAGTTCTTGTGTTCTATTTTAGTTGCACTAATAAATAACCCTTGCATTATGAAGAAAGGGTTCACAATATTAGAAGGTCGTAAACGTTATATTTTATCGCAAGCTTCTATTGTATTCCGCATTAAAGTAAGATTACATTGAGAAAGGATGGTTGTACACTTCCAAGGGACAATTGATGAAGACAAAACCAGGGTTATATCCATGGATAACTCAGGAAGATTAGGACTAATTTCTTAAAACATCAATTGATCCTAAGTTTGAGGTGTCAATTCCTACAAACCTTATTTATAACCTGATATATTGGAATGTTACTTATGTTGAATTATATCATTATTTTTGTAGGAATTAAGTGAAAAAAATCGAAAAAAGTGAAGATTAATAGAAAATCAAGCTATCGTGGAGGACGACTAGGGTATCAACTCTTTGAAGAAGTGATTGTACATTTCAGTCAACCTGTTGCAATTAACTTTGAACTCTAATTTTTATAAACTATGTTTTCTTACGAATTTGTGACTTTTTGATTAGGCAAAGGACCTTGAGAAGAGAGGGATAAATGCGCCTATAGTTCCTCGACATTTGACCTGCTTAGAGCTCATTCCGATGTCAAAGATAGAACAATGATATTTAAGAATCCTAATGATTTATAAGTTATATTACTGTAATTGTAATAATATAAGTTATATTACTGTAATTGTAATAATATAAATCATGCTAAATTCAATATGTAAAATTCTTCTTGGTGCTAGAAAATTCGGAGGCTCAACAAAGTAGAGCAAAAATTATTGCAGAAGGTCGAGATGATATTTTATCAAAACCAATTGAGAAACCAGAGCATGGTGGTTGTTAAGGTGTTGTTAGTGTGACAAACACAAAATTATTTTGGGTTAACCGACCACAACCACTTAGCCAAGTGAAGGTTGAAATAAAAAATTTAAGATCAGAGTTGGGAGAAATGAGAAACATTCAAAATTTTGTTATGTCATTCATTGCAACATGTTATCATATTAAACCAGAGCAGATGAGTCAACAAACGAGTCAATTTAAAGCAAATTGGTGAATTGGGTCCTTCTGATGGGCATGGGTGTAATGTTATTGGTGTTTTTGATAGTAAAGAGTCTAATGCTTCTCAATTAGGTAGTTTGATTGACCTAGGTGTTCAACAATTTCACCTCCAACTAGAGTCAGATGCCAACATTTCTTCAGATCACAATCTAATTCATTGGGAACTTGAACCTCATAATGAATAAGAGCATGACATTGAGCCATGCATCAAGTTTTTTCTTCAGCAGTCCCCGAACCTCGTACAACGGGTGTAGATGAAAACTCCTTCCCCGAGGTATGAAATACAATCTCAATTACACCACTTCAACTATGTACTATTATATAAATTCCAATTATATTATAATTATTCCAGTGTTTACTTTTGGGAGACAAGGAAGATACTTTTTGTTGTGGTGTTGAGTAAATATAGATGAAAATGAAGAATTTTTCTAATTACTCCAATATTTTTGGTCATATATATTCTTATTCTCAAAGTATATATCTTGCACCAATGGATATCGTCTCTTAAAGTCGTATTCTTTAATTTTATTTTTATAAATAGGGTGAGAGTGATTGTTTGGCGATTGAATATGATAATTAGCTCAAGGTTGTTGCTAATGTTAAAGTGTACATACCAAGCTCAACAGAAATTTTATGTGTTCATCATAGCACCCCGTCGAGTACTCAACGTCGTGTTTCCGTCATTAACGTTTTTGAGCCTCGTGCACTTTTACCATGCCTTACTGAGGAATTTCAGTATGTATTCCAACCTAAGGAGGCCTATATTCTTTGGCCAACCCATTTGATGCTTCCATTCAAGAAGGATTTAATTGTTTATGCTAAAATTTGCCTTTTAAGATAGAATTGAAGTTAGCGACGATTTAACCAGATTATGAATGTGATGCAAGGAATGAATGCAAACGAGATTCAAGGGATGAACACACTGAAACAGTGACGCGGAAAACCCCAATGAAGATGGGTAAAAATCGCGGGTGGAGATGGTTCCACCAATCTACTATCGGGGATTGTCGTTCCAGATGAGCGACAATCGTTACAGCTTCAGTTTTGATCTAAGTACAAATATAGAATGTAGATTGGAATAATGAATAACTCTTTCTTTCGTATGCTTTTTGATCAAATATGTCGTATCTTCTTTTTGGCTTTTTCCCTGCTTAAATACTCCACCACCCCACTAAGAATTTACAACGGTATTTTCCCTTGATTGTAGGAGATTCTCCTTACTAAGCTCAACTAATAGAATCTACCTCCTAGCTCCGTGCAACAGATTTCCCATAACGACTTAGTTAGCTGAATCATGATTAGATCATCATCCTTCTTTCTCGGTCATCCAGTTACCAAGCTAATTGACTTATTCCTCGCGCTTCATCCTTTCGGCTAGCGTCACATCTTATCGTCAAAGTCGATGTGTCATTGCGTCAATGTCATCCTGTAAAAAACAGCCAAAACAGTTTGCCCCCAATTGTCGAAACAGGGTAACACAAAGCCTATGAGACAATTGTTAAAAAACCAAAGGACCTCATTAGATAAGACAGTTGTAGCCAACAAAAATACTTAGCTAAAAATTTTAGGCAACAGATAAGAGATAATATACTCGGTGGAATTAGATAAAAAATATCTAAAAGGTAACTCAAAGGTCACAACACAAAAAGATAAGTAAAAAAGAGCCTTTAGTTTCTATCCGTTTAACCAAAGCAATGATTGCACTTGGGAGCAAAGGCAACTGATATTCTCAGCCCATTTGATCTTTCTCTTTCTAAAGAAAAAAGTTTTCTAGAACTCGCAGTTGTCTCTCTCCCGGAAAATCGATCCCTAATGCCAGGTAAACTCCCACTGCTGTTAATTTCTTTGTTTCACACTTTACTTCTTCTCCTATCGCATTCATTGCTCTTAGTAGACGTAGCATTAGGACTTTTGTAAAAAATCAAGAAAAATCGAGGGGAAAGGAAAAATCGCAGAACAGAGAGGAGAAAACGGGGACGAACAATCGAGCATGTAAGAAGAAGACATGATGAGATTCCTATAACTAGGAAACCTACCTGTTGACATGGTCATTGGAGACGCCGAACCTACTGAACAACCAGAGATGTGCCCCAGCACTTGGGTGGTGCTTTATGAGTACCCTTTTAAAATAGGTCTAAGACTCCCTTTTCCCCCCTTAGCTATAGACCTGATGCAAATATATCAAATCAGCCCAGGGCAGATATGCCCCAAGTTTGGTGAATCCTAAGCGTCATCGACAGAGTGACGGTGTCTTGGGAAAAGGCATTTACCCTTCACGACCTTTTACTATGAGATTATGGTTAAAGCAAAGAATAGGAGAGCTCTCCACGCTAAGCCAAGATTAGAACCATTAGTTGGGGGAGTTCAATCATACGATAGAGGATGGAAGAACAGATACGTTTTCGTGAAGAAATCGTCGCTAGGAGAAGCTGGAAAAGCCCTGATTGGTGGCTGGAATAAAGAAGGTTTGTTTGATTTCAATCATATTTTTCTTTGTGTCGCGTCGTTAACACTATTCTTACAACGTTTCTTCTGCGTCTTTGCGACACTAGTCTGAACCCAAAATTGCTGACGTATCGCGACGAATCTCAGCGTCTTTGCGACAAATTTCTGGAAGCGTCAGAGGAAGACAGACAGTTTAGAAGAATTTTATTCGCTAACCAGGACAGTTGCTCACCTATGGCTTGTGGTAAGTTTACTTCTAACTTTCTTGTTGAATTCTAACAACATCGGAAGAATCCAAACGACTAAACATTCATCAACAATCGCAATCACATCCTAGGGGAAGTATGGACAGTCAAGCGATAGCAGAGATGCTACGCAAGCGCAAGAGGGAGAGGGAAACTTTTACTGACACTACGTCCGTGTCCATGACATTGACGAAGAAGGATACTACAATTGTCGTCCAACTGGATGATGAACAAGGAAATGCGCCAAAGGTGCCCAAGACTAAGTTTCTGGCCCCTCCTGACAAGGGTGGGCCATCATACACTGTGACCGTCCCTAACGACTTTATGTCACTAGAGAGGTCCATATGGCTAGAAGCTGACAAGTTCCTTTTTCACAATGTTGAGAAAAGGATAAGGGAGCACACCCTCTCTCGCATGATGTCAGATGGTTTAAAGCTTCTTTTCTAGGTATGGTCGTTCAATTTAACTCTGGTTTTCACGACATTTGTCAATAAATTATAAACACTTACTAACATGTAGTTTCTTCTTTACACAGTCATCACAGCATCTCCTCATGGCTAAGAGGGAGATGTCGACGTTGCTGACACTACAAGAATCCGTCGTTTTACCGACGACAATTTACCGACTCATTAATATCAGTAGGTATTGTAAAAATTACCGACCGCTTAGATGACGATCATGATTTTACCTACCGCTCATAGAAAATACCGACCGTCTAGCGGTAGGTAATTGTTTTAAAACAAACCGACTAACTTTTTCACTCCAAGAAGCCCAACCCATGTAAAAAGCAAAACCTTATTTACTTTCTTTTCACCCGCCTCTTTACTGCTCTTCTTATCTCTTTGTTTATCTCATTTCTCCATCTTTTTTTAGGGGATCTTATTTCTCCATCTTGTTGTTCTCTTCATCACTCCACCGTTTTTGTGTTGTATGTTTTCTCTTCTCTTTTTTATTTTAATTCCCTTGCTTATTTTTTTTACCATGATTGATTAAGTTTCTAAATTATTGAGTTTCTCTTCGTCTTTCTTTATTAAGTTATGTAGGAAAAGTTCTTCACATTATTAGTTTATTGTTCTTCGTTTGGTTGATTTGAGCAGTAGCGCGATTACAGAAGATAAAAGAAGAGTCGTTAATGGTGAAGCATCAAAATTATAGAAGATACAAGAAGAGTCGTTAATGGTGAAGCATCAAAATTATAGAAGATACAAGAAGAGTCGTTAATGGTGAAGCATCAAAATTATAGAAGATACAAGAAGAGTCGTTAATGGTGAAAAATCGAAATGAGTGTGATGGGTTGTTGCCAAAAAATTTCAAGCAACAAGGTGTTCATATTTGATTTTATGTATAAGGTTTAGATATAGATTTTAAGATTACTCCAAATTAATTGTTTTTATCAAGTTTAAGTGATAGGGATCTTTGTGGTTGTTGATTTTTGTATTTTGTTGTATTAATTCATTTTGGATTATAATTCTCTTACTTTTGTTTTGAGTTTCATCAGGTTTAGGTTTTCCTCCGTCTAATTTTTTTTTTGTTTTATAACTGCTTGTAACACGTTTTTGGTGATATAGAAGTAATAGTAAATATAGATCTGTATATTTTTGTTGCATTGAACATATTTAATTTCTACTACTTGAGCAATTGCACATATGTTCCTTTTGCTAGTTGAAATGCACCAATTTTGCTAATTTGTAGTTTGAGTTGGATTTGAAACTCAAAATCATATATTTCTAAGTTTGAAATCTGTGATGGTTATTCCATTCACTGGTTTCAACGTTTTTAAAAAACCTTCCATAATGTAATTACCGACCGACTAGCGGTATTTCCAATTACCAACCAATGGTTTACCGACTGATCACTACCGACTGTTTAGCGGTCGGTATTCTAATTACCGACCGATTTCCGCTCTTTACCTACTGTTTTGTGCAGTCGTTAAAAACACGGATTCTTGTAGTGTGAAGGGTCGTCAGACCATGAAGCAGCGGGTTGACCAAGCTGAATTGGACGTAAAGTCCAAAGAAACCGAACTTAAGACTTATAAATCCACCATAAAAGACATGGAGGAGACTCTAAAGAAAAACGGAGACGAGCTGGAACAAAGAAGAGCGAGATAAGGCGACCAAGCTAGAAAAATCATCACGTCAAGAGATCAAGGATCTCCAAGCGACGGTTGACGCACAAAAGAGCGAGTTAGACTTTCTCGAGGCTGAGGTGACTACCAGGGTTAGGACTAAACTAATGTATCAATTCATGATGAAGAAGACGGCATCCTAGACGCCACAGAAAGACATAGACCTCTATCTCAAATATATGGGGGTTACGAAGGATCTCATGGATGAGGATGAACTGGCTAACACGGCTGATTCTCCACCTAAAGTGGATGAGAACACACCGTCCTGCGCCGGCTTCATCACGTCAGACGTGCCACCTAAGCCGAAAATTGAGAAAGAAGCCTCAACCACCGTACCTCCGCCTACTGCGTCATCAGAGAAGAAGATGGACAAGAATCTGGATGCCTAGTCTTTATTTGTTTTACGTCGCATCTCTTTGTTTTAATCTTTAGAATTTTATCAAACTTTGCTTTGGGTCACTCAAGAGACTGACTTTATCTTTTTACTTTTGGGTCACTCATGGGAGTGACCATAACTTTTGGCAACTTTGTGTTTTCGAGTTAATCTAGTGTTTTTCGTTTGCATGACATGCATGCATTTCTTTGACTGTCGTTATTCTGACGTTCTAAAGACATGGTCAGGCGTTTAATCAGCCATCATTGGTCGTTTAGACGCAACGTTTGGACCTAGCACTATAGTAAGTTAGGATATTCACAAAAAACATATAAATACTTACATGTAACTGTTGGAGGGAACACGTAAAACATCGCAGACAATCATGGTACACAATGGCAAGACATCCATCGTGAAATACTTATTGAAACAAGGAAAACTGAAAGGATGTAGGTAGTGGCAATATCACTTTACTCTTATTGTGCAATGAAACAAATGACTACTCATTGCGTCATAAGAACGTTGCGACATTATTGAAACAAATGGGAATGAATCTTTTGAAAGACAATAAATCACAGTGAGACAACACTAAGGTCGCTAACAGTTAGCGACGTTGACATGATAACAGTGTCATTTCTTTCCTACATACTGTAAAGATACCATAATTAATTACTTAACTAGAAGAAATATTGTTTAAGATGCGTAGCGTTCCAACTACGTGGCACGAAGCTTCCGTCACGTCGGACCAGTTGGTAGGCTCCATTGCCTACTACTGTACTAATTTGGTATGGCCCCTCCCATATAACTTGCCAGCGTTAACCTCTTGTGTGTTTTAAAACACTTTCCTTAGGACCTAGTCGCATTCCACGAAGGATTTTGCTTGAACATTGTTGTTGAAACTTCTTGCGACTATTTGCTGCTGAGCCGCCACACGTACCAATGTTGTGTCGCGCAACTCCTCGATGGTATTCAAATCATTGACAAGCTCGTTGTAGTTCTGCTGCTCCGTCATTAAGCCAAACCTGGCAGTTGGGACGTTCACTTCAGATAGGAGAACAACTTCACATCCGTAAACTAACGAGAATGGCGTTTGTCCAGTCGTAGTGTGTGGCGTGGTGCGATTGACCCACAAGACGGAAGGTAATGCGTCTGCCCACTTGCCTTTCTTGGCGATGAGTCTTTTCTTCGAGGTGGTAATGACGGTCTTGTTGCTAGACTCAGCCTGTCCATTGGCTTGTGGATACCTTGGCGTTGACGTTAACAACGTTATGTTCCATTCGTCGCAAAAATGTTTCGTCTTGTCGCTAATAAACTGCGACCCATTGTCGCATATTATTTCGGACGAGACACCAAACCTGCAAATTGTGTTAGTATATATAAAAGAAATAACTTCTTTGTTGCTACCTGTTGAAAAGAATCTACTTCTATCCATTTTGAAAAGTAATCGGTTAGTGCCAACATAAAGACCTTCTGACCTGGGCTGGAGGTAATTTACCAACTATGTCCATGCCCCATTTCATGAAAGGCCAAGGTGTTAAAGAAGGATGTAAAATCTCACATGGTTTATGTGTCATACCTGCGTGTCGTTGACAGCTATTGCAGATGGTGACATACCTTATTACGTCTTTCTTCGTTCTGGGCCAATACTAACCCATTCGCAATGCTCTGTTGGACATACTGCATCCTCCTGAGTGATTCCCAGACGTTCCTTCATTTAGGTCTTCTAGGACTGCCCCCACTGATCTTTTTCCAAGGAACGCATGTAGGGGCCTGCGGCAGACTTTTTGAGCAATACGCCTTGTATGATAACGTACCGTGACGCTTTGAATCGAATTCTGCGCGCTTCTGCCTGGTCTTCTGGAAGTACGTCGTTAGTGAGATAGTCATAAAATGGTTTAGTCCAACTGACACTTACCTCCTCATTGTCGAAGTCGTTCATTGTTGTAGTTTCACCTTCGTCCTTTGCGACATCATGACCAGTATTGTGATCGATGTCGTCATCACTTTGGAGACGCTCACCTGTCGTCGCGACAGTTTTTCCACCACTTCTAGCGACTGCAGGATTTGTTAGATGGACTATGGGGACGGAAGCGAATGAAATGTCCCTCAAGGAGGATCCAAGATTGGCCCACGCATCTGCCTGCGTATTTAGGTCTCTTGAGATCTGCAAAATGTCAAACGGGTGAAATATTTTACACTTTTGTTGAGCTAATTCTAAGTATATAGCCATTTTAGAATCTTTCACCGCGAATTCTCCTTCGACTTTGCTAACTATCAACAGTGATTCGCTGTAGACTTTTAGCGCCTTTGCTCCCATGTCTTCTGCCAGCGTCATTCCTGCTATAAGCGCTTCGTACTCGGCCTCATTATTAGTCGCTCTGAATTCACAACAGATGGCTCGTACTACCTTGGCCCCTTTTGTTGACTTTAGCACAATACCTAGACTTGCACCACGAAACTTAGAGGATCCGTCAACAAATAATGTCCAAGGCTCATAGTCTACATGGTTATTTTGTGCGACTTCGTCATTTGTTAGCTTCTCTAGTTCTGGGCTAAAGACTGCCACAAAATCTGCCAATGCCTGCGACTTAATGGTTGTTCTGGGGAGAAATTGAATTACGTATCCACTGAGCGCTATCGCCCACTTACTCATGCGTCCTGTTAACTTAGGGACTCGTAAGACAGATTTGACAGGATAGTTAGTCATAACAATAACAGTATGCGTTTCAAAATAGTGTCTATGTTTTTTTTACAGCAACTACTATGGCTAGGATGATTTTTTCCAATGAGGGATATATGGTCTCTGCGTCTAGCAGAGACTTACTGACATATTAGATTGGGAGCTGCTGACTTTCTGCTTCTCGCGTCAAAACAGCGCTGACTGACACACCACTTACAGCCAAATAAAGTTGCAACGTCTCTCCGTCATTAGGCTTTGACAACAGTGGTGACACTAGATATTTTTTGAGTGCTTGTAACGCGTCCTCATGCTGCTGCGACCAGTCGAAGCCTTTATTCTTCCTTAGGACGTCATAGAATAAGTGACATTTTTAGACGACCGGGATATGAAGCGGTTTAGCGTGGCCACGCGACCGGTTAATTTCTGCACTTCTTTGATGTTCCTTGGGGTTAGATATTGATGAGGGCCCTTATTTGATCTGGGCTAGCTTCGATTCCTCGTTGTGTTACGACATACCCTAGGAACTTTCCTGCAGACACTCCAAATGTACACTTAGTAGGATTTAATTTCATGTCATACCTTCGTAGGACGTCGAAAGCTTCCGATAAGTGTTGGACGTGATCGTTTGCTTACTTGGATTTGACGAGCATGTCGTCTATATATACTTCCATAGTGTCGCCCAATTGGTCTTTAAACATCTGGTTGACCAGTCGTTGATATGTGGCACCTGCATTTTTCAAACCAAAAGGCATAACCTTATAACAATATATACCTTTATCGGTGACGAATGATGTCTTTTCCTGATCGTCCGGATGCATCAAAATTTGATTGTATCTAGAACACGTGTCCATGAACGCCAAGAGCTCGTGCCCTTCTGTCGCGTCAACCATGGCATCAATATGAGGGAGAAGGAACAGGTCTTTGGGACACACTTTGTTCAAGTCTGTGAAGTCGATGCAGACTCTCCACTTCCCGTTCTTCTTGCTCACGTTCACGACATTGGCTAGCCAATATGGGTATTTTACTTCGCGAATCATCCCGGTGTCGATCAATATTTGGACTTCGTCGTTGATGATTTGGTCCCGCTCAGGTGCGAACTTACGTCGTTTTTGCTTTACTGGCTTGTGATCGGGATCGACGTTGAGTTTAATGCGTTATGACGTTGGGACTTATTCCTGTCATGTCCTCATGGGACCAGGCAAAACAATCTTTTTTAGCGCTTCAAAATCAATTAAATGACCTCGTATTTCTTGCGACAACGTCGCTCCAATTCGAACGACATGATCTGGGATGGACGGATCAAGCATCACTTCATCTATGTCCTGCTAATTGGGCGCGTCGGGCGCTGATCCATCCTTTAATTGCTAGATGAACACCTTTGGAGGTTTAAGCGACGAGCTATAACATTCTCTTGCGGACTTCTGCTTGCCCTTTATTTCTTTGACGCCCCACTTGGTTGGGAACTTCAACGTCTGATGATAAGTTGACGGAACGACCTTGATTTTGTGGATCCATGGAATGCTGAGGATAATGTTGTATGCAGATGGGAAATCCACGACGTTGAATCTGGTCGGCAGGTTGACGCGTTAGGCTAACGTTGGCAACGTGATCTCTCCGACAGTGTGTTGGGCCTCTCCGCTAAAACCAACTAAAACTGTGGATTTTTTGGTAATATCCTTATCACATAATCCCATACCTTCGAGGGCACTTTTGAATATAACATTGGTTAAGCTGCCTCCCTCGACCAATACTCGCTTCAAAAGGCAATTACTGACGGTCAAGGATATGACCAATCCGTCATGGTGCTCTACGTCGGTCACGTCATCGTCATCGAAAGTGATCGTCATTGCCTCTAGTTTATGTTTTTCTTCAGACCTACAAGATTTAAAAAGGGCGGACGAGGGAGTACCCTCTCTTACTAGCCTTTTGATTGTGGAGTACGTTAGTCCACACACAACAGACCTACCAGAAATTACATTGATTACCTTTAGGTGCGTCGGTGACGTGGGCGGGACAGGCTGCGCAGGGTTCCTTTCGAAGAACGCCTTGCCTTTGTCACTTAGGAGATCTTAAAGATGTCCTTTATTGAGCATGAACGCGACCTCATGTCGCAACGAATGCATTCCTCCGTCTTGTGACCATGATCATGATGGAATTGACACCATTTTGTTTCCTCTTTTTGCGCATCCGGTCAGTCGCTCTTTCTTGGCCAACGAATGGGCGCTCCAATCTTGGTTAAGGCGTTTACGACGCCTCCGACGTCGACAGAAAATCCATACGATTCAAGATCCGGGAAGGTCGGTGACTCTATCCTTGCGTCGCTACTTGCATTATCGACAACGTCAGTGACATTATTTACCTGGTTTAGGCGACTGTACGGATGGTTTTGTCAATTATTCTTCTAGGGGACGAAAGCCTTCCGATCGTTGGGATTTTCTGGTGCACGACGCGTGGATATAGTATTGAGGATGGCATCATCTTCCTCCAGCCTCATCTGTGCTAATGCTCGTGACTTGACTTCCTCGAACGTCTGGCACGGATACTTCGTTAGACGGTTGTAAATTTTTTATCGCAGAATTAGACCTTTCCTGAAACATTCAATAGCAGTCTTAGTGTCAATATCTTTAATGCTAATCATCTCTTTATTAAAGCGATTATAATAATCGCGAACAGATTCTTTAGGTCCTTAAACGACGCCATATAGGTCGTTCGTCTGCTTCTCCAGGCTGCGACTGCCTTCAAACTTTTCATAGAACTTGTTGACTAGAGTGGAAAAATTGCTGATGCTTCCTGGCTTGATGGATCCGAGCCATTTGAGGGTAGGACAGGTGAGCATGGCTCCGAAATACTTGCACATACAGGCTTCTACCAGGTGCCAAGGGATTGACGCTTGCCACATCCGCTGCTTGTATTGGGCAACATGCTCGCCTGGATCGGTTGAGCCGTCATAGTTGGCAATGAGGACGGGGAGATTGACCTTCTTGGGGACTACGACCTTCGAGATCCTCTCTACGAACGGTGACTCTGCATCACCATCAGGATGCTCCACAATGCTTGGCGTTGGAGCTCCGGGGAGCTGGGACATGAGCTTCATTAGGTGCCTATTCTGCCTCTGGATCAGGATCATGCACTATGCCATGGGATCTGCTTCTCCATCGCCAGGATTCTTCTCTGCGTCATTCAAGGGCTCTTCTTCCTCGAACTCTACGTCATCTTCAGATTCGACACTGTCTAAATCAGAGTAATTTTGCATAAAGGGGATGTCGTCCATATTGGCACGACACTGGACCTTTGAGGCTTTGGATAACGCTAACTCCTCTTGCAGCTTTTGAATCTTTTCTTGCGGCGATGAGAAGTCAGAGGATAGACGCTCATTAGCCTTCTTTATTTCGAGCATTTCTGCTCTCATTTGGTCATACAGCTTCTGCATCTCGTCGAGACTTAGTGTTTCGGCCATTTGATGGATTTGAAAAAGTAGTTGATCTAGTTACGCCCCACGGTGGGCGCCAAACTGTTTATGCTAAAATTTGCCTTTCAAGACAAAATTGATGTTAGGGACGATTTAACCAGATTATGAATGTGATGATGCAATAAATGAATGCAAAGGGGATTCAAGGGATGAACACACATAAATGGTGACGCGGGAAACCCCAATGAAGGTGGGTAAAAATTGCGGGTAGAGATGGTTCCACCAATCTACTATCGGGGATTGTCGTTCCAGATGAGGGACAATTGTTAGAGCTTAAGTTTTGATCTAAGTACAAATATAGAATGTAGATTGGAATAATGAATAACTCTTTCTTTCGTATGTTTTTTTGTATCAAATATGCCGTATCTTTCTTTTTGGCTTTTTTCCTGCTTAAATATTCTACCACCCCACTAAGAATTTACAACGGTATTTTCCCTTGATTGTAGGAGATTCTCCTTACTAAGCTCAACTAACAGAATCCACCTCCTAGCTTTGTGCAACAGATTTCCCATAACGGCTTTGTTAGCTGAATCTTGATTAGATCATCATCCTTCTTCCTCGGTCATCCAGTTACCAAGCTAATTGACTTATTCTTCGCGCTTCATCCTTTCGGCTAGCATCACGTCTTATCGTCAAAGTCGATGTGTCATTGCGTCAATGTCATCCGGTAAAAATCAGCCATAACATTAATAAATTTAATTTTTTCTTCTATTGCACAAAATCTTATTCATATAATTTTCGTATACATAAACAAGTATTATATCTTGTATGGATTTTGTCAAGGATGATAGACAAGTACAGTTGGTCACACCATCTCCTGGAACAACATCATTACAATCATCATCCATTCGAAAGTACTCGATCACTATAAATGATCAAGATAAATTGACTACTAGTTAGGTGCGAGCTTTTAAGATTCTAGCTTTAGGAATGAAAATGAGGCAAGAAACTATTTCCATTGGAATTCCAGCAAATGTATTTTATAATGAACATGATGTTGCCATCGATAATAAGGATATGCTCGATTGGTGCTTCTAAAAGGTGATAGTATCAACTCTCATGTCCACATTCATGAAGTGAGTAAATTTTTTAGCGCTTTTCAAACTAGTGATTTTATGTTTTTGGATACTTTGATATTTTCTAAAATAACACCTACAAGTTTTGCTAGGTACTTGAGTGAAGTTTGTTATAAAGAAGGGATTTCAGGGGTATATGGATTTTGTGACACCAATGTTCTAAGTCCTTTGACACCAACGACAATGGAAGAAGGAGATCCACGATCTGATTATTTGGCTTGTATCTTTGCATCTAATGATGGAAAAAATATCAATCAACTCTTTTTTTGCACCATATAATGAGAAGTAAGTGTTGTGTTTAGTTTATATAAGTTATTATTTGAATACAAAAGTTATGGTGTTATTTAATTTTATAATGATTTTGTTTTCTTCATCTTAACTTATTCAACTATATAGTAAACATTCGATGTTAGTTGTTATTAGTCCTTGGAACGGACTGGTGTATTGGTTAGATCCAGCAGGAGTATGAAATGAAGTTCGACCATTTGCTAAAAATATCATTAATAATTTGAATGACAATATAATAATAATAATAATAATAATAATAATAATAATAATAATAATAACAACAACAATAATAATAATAATAATAATAATAATAATAATAATAAAAATAATAGTAATAATAATAATAATAATAATATAATAATAAATAAATAATAATAAATATAATAATAATAATAATATTATTATTATTATTATTATTATTATTATTCTTATTCTTATTATTATTATTATTATTATTATTATTATTATTATTATTATTATTATTATTATTATTATTATTATTATTATTATTATTATTATTATTATTATTATACTATTATATTATTTGCCTAAACTTGTTATGATCACGATAGGGGAATTATCAAATTTAGCACGTACCATCAAAAGATATCAAGAAGATTAAAAAGAATCCTGAAATTAGATAGAGTCAAATAGAGGCATCTGACTTTCATTTCATTATTTTGATACACAAAAATATTCTTCATTGTTGATATTAAATTATTTCTAATTTCTTATATATAGTGCCCTTGCCAACCGCTTGGTACTCCAGATTGTGGATATTATGTGTGTCGCTACCTACTTGAGACGGTATAGTTGAGACGACTAGTTATTCCAGATAAGGTACTTGAACATTACTTATAATTTGGGTTTTTTTAATTTCTATATGATTACGAATCTTTCAGACGGTATATTTATATCTATATTATATTAGAGAGATAAGGAGTAGTTTTGGTAAATTAGTTGGAAGCACTTTATAATTATTTTATATCTTAATGAATTTCGTACAACTATGATAAATTAATTTGTGCATGATTAATTATAAAGTTTAATTACTTTTCAAGTTTTTATATATGAATCCTTATTTTGTAATTACATTGTAGTACTATCAAGGAATTGGTCCAACCTATTATCAGGAGAAAATTGATGAACTTAGGGAGTTGTGGATTACATATGTCGGAGTTCAACACGAAGCACAAATGATGAATGAGTTCTAACTTTCGGCCTAATTTTTGTACCTTAATCCACTTTTGGACAAACACTATATTTTTGGATTTGGATATTGATATCATGTGGATGTGGCTATAGGATATATTTGACGTTGTTTATGATATAGATTAATATTGATATGTATATATAGTAGTTTTTTTAGAAGTTTAGAATTATGAATGTTAGTTGAATTATTTTGTGATATAAAGAATTATGGAAGTTTGGAATATCATATTCAATTTATTGGTTGTAAGATCTTATGTGTTGAGATTAATTATACAACAGGTACAAATATTGTGTTGTCCTGTAAAAAAAAAGGAATTGTACTGTACGACATTGTTGTGCTGGGTGCTGCAACGCCTACGACCAATAATATATGCGTGAAATGATAATTTAATTATTTTAAAAACTATATTATTGATAACAGTTAGAGGTAATATATGTTATATATATTGTAGGAAAACATAACAATTATTCAAGATAAGTGTTAAATTTTTCTTTTTTCAATTTGTCATATAAATAGCAAACATAACACATATTTACAAAATGGGTTATCTAGTGGCATAACGTGTATTATAAATGTCTGGTATGTTTTCTCTGGCGAACATAACACTTTCATTAGGTGTTAGGTGTATTTTACACTACCTTGACTTTGATAACACCTCAATATTGTTATGTAATGTCTTATTTAACAGTTATCTTTACCCTTTTTGTAGTAATGGATATTCTTTATTTCAGTTTCATAATTGTTATTTTCATTAGATTAATTATCTCTTAATCATGTTTAGCAGTAAATTATTTATATATTTAGTGTTTTATTGCTTAGAATTCATGATTAGTGAGTAGTTTCCTATCTAGGATTAGGGTGAAAGTATGGATTAGGGTTTAAATGCATTGTTAATGTGATTCTGATGTTCTAAAGATGCTTATGCATTGATCTTGGCGTTTTTAGGCCTTAGGATAGAAATTGATCACATTTATACTTTGGTATTTTGAATTCAAATATTCTTAAATCGAATTTTGAACTCTTTTATCATCCCCAATATATTGGGTAGAAATTAAGAGGATCCTTTATTAGGGTTTTTTTCTAGTTCATTGGATCTCTTAATCAATTGACTAAAGACCATTCGAGAGAGGATTTAGTTGATTGACTAAGCTATCATTCTCAATGACCATTCGAGAGAGGACTCGAGTATTTTAGAGGAAAACTAAACCTTGCATTATCATCTCCTTTGCTTCACAATTGCATTAATGATTGTTGCTCCGCATTAATCGATACTAGTAACCTTAACTCTAGTGTCTCCCTATTTGATATTGTATCTCATGTTATTTGCTTCTTTAATATTAGTTACTCGTAGTTGTTACCAAATCATTTTAAAACTCCCAAAAGCCCTTCAATTAGGTAATCTAGACTCGAACGAAAGACCTTAATTAGTCTTATTTTTCCTCTTGATCGACCCTTGACATATCTTTATTACGTTCTTAGTAATTGCTTGTTTTAGGTTTTATAAATATTGTGTGAAAAACGATTTTTGGTGCCTTAACGACATACTAAAAACTTCTTATCAATATATATATATATATATATATATATATATATATATATATACATGTATGTATATGTACATGTATATATATGTATATGTACATGTATATATATATACATGTATGTATATATGTATATTCCCCTCAAAAAAAAAATGTATATATGTATATATAAATATATGTAGATATGTAGATATAGTTTAATCAAGCAGGTCTTATTCCTTCCTTAATCAGGCTCTCTTCAATTCACCCAAAAAATCCCTCCTACCTCGTGACAACCCAATCCACCACCCGGAAACGACCAAAATTCTCGAAATATACATCCCTCCACTCACCTTCACCATAACAGAAGGAAAAATCGTCTCCTTCATCAAATCCTACCATGGCGGCCACTTCATTGTCACCCATTGAAGCTGCGACCACGGCAGAAGTTGAAGCTTTGGAAAGTTCGAGTTTCGTTGCTTGATCCAACCTTCTACTTTACATTGCAATATTTCCACGTTCATTGTTGATCATTGAGAAAACAATTGTTGTGCGAAAAAATTTAGTTTTTTTTTGTGGTTGGAAATGGAATTGGGGAAATTAGTATATGAGGTGCTTATGGATTGTTCGGCAGTGTTCGAATTTGGGGTTTTATACTTCCAAACATGGATTAGATGTGAAAGATGAATTGAACTAAAATACGTAAGCATTGATCATGTTATAAACCATTGTGCACAGATTCTACACTTCCATATATGCACATTATCTGGAACTTTATGCACGTGCTCTGAACTTTGCTCATATTCTCTTGTAGTTGGAGTTGTGAATAATGAACAATCTATTAGTTCAACGACTGTTAATAGTTTTGTCACTCCTCAAGTCGTAGATTCATTCAGTCCTATGGGAAACAAAATGGATTCCATGTTGCCCTGAGGAGTTAAAACCTATTTCAAGGATGAGATATAAGAAGTAGTAGAAGATGAAAAGGTCCAAAGTATGTTGTTCCAAAATAATGTACATTATGTTCTAAAACACTATATATCATTTTCTAAAACGATGTATATCATGTTCTAAAATAATGAACAACATGTTTAAAAACGATATACATCATGTTCTAAAACGGTGCACATTGAAACGAGGTAAATTATGTTCTAAAACAATGTATATCATGTTCTGACATACACACAAATGATATAATTTCTCAGATAATGACCCAAACTCACTAGAACTCAACCATATATATATATATATATATATATATATATATATATATATATATATATATATATTATATATATATATATATATATATATATATATATATATATATATATATTATATATAATTATAATATATATGTATGGTTGGGATTTAGTGAAAATACCCCCTTGTGTGAGAATACTTCAAAATCTAGAACACAAACATAATTTTTTTACAACATGAGAATATAATCAATAAATATACATATATACATGTTCTGAAATATCAAGCTTATGTTCTAAAATATTTAAAGCGTGTTATGAATTTTTTCAAACCTGCTCTAAGTTATTTCAAACATATTTCAAATTATTTTAATTATGTTCAAAAATATTTCAAGTGTGGTAAAATTTTCAAACATGTTCTGAATTATTTCAATTATGGTCTAAAATAATTCAAGTGTGTTCTAAAGTTTTTTCAAACATGTTCTGAATTATTTCAAACATGTTTCAATTTTTTTAATTATATTTTGAAATATTTTAACTGTGTTCTAAAACTTTCCAAACATGTTCTGAATTATTTTAAACATGTTCCAAAATATTTTAATTATGTTTTGATATACTTCAAGTGAAAACATATATCATATGTGAGAATAGATATAGGTCTTTAACATGATGTACATTGTTTTATAACATGACATACATTATTTTAGAACATGATGTTCGTCGTTTTAGAACATGATGTGCATTGTTTTAGAACATGATGTATCCGTTTCAGAACATGATGTACATCGTTTTAGAACATGATGTATCCGTTTCAGAACATGATGTACATCCATTGAAGAAATTGTTCATGAAACAATGGTTGGGGAAAAAAATAAATTGGTAAAAGGTAAACACTTATTTTGATTATTTTTGGAGATATCATACTTTATGGATTAAAAACCCAATGGAATGTAACAATTATTAGTTATTTTGCAAAGATAACATCAAAACTCTCTTTTTTTCTAACTAGAAAGAACTGTTTTAATTCGAATGTAATTTTTCTATATATGTTTTTGTAATAGTTATTTTTATGTTGAAAATGCGTGAATGTTTACATCAATAGAAGTTAAAAAATGGAAAACATAGTAGTCATTGAAGAGGAAGATCAAGGAAATAAAGAAGAAATGGTAAGAGAAAAAATGTTTACCATAAACCCGATCTTACATGCAATTTTCGATTGCCTCCATTGTTGCCAGTGAAGTGAGCTTTCTGCAAATATTTCAATGGACAAGTTTTTTAAGCAGATAACGCTAAAATAGAGAAAGGGGTATCGTGAGTTTTTTTAAAAATAATACTTCTATTTCAGCATCTTTCTATGTATACTCATATGTTTATTCAATTTGCATACAATTCATAAAATAAAATTTGTTGAATGTTTGAAAGAGAAACTCTTTGAGAGGTAGAAGGAGGAAGATAAAGAAGATAGAAAAAGGCTAACCGTGGATGTGATGAAAAGGAAAATTATTTATTGTTTAGATGCTAGTTACAGATTTATTTCTCATTAGTTACTACAAAAATAATGTCATTAACATATATATATATATGAACAAGAAGTATATCAATTCTTTTGAATTTTAGATACAAAGTTCTATCAAATGTTCCTCTTTTGAAAATGTTTACTAAAAGTAACTTCAATATTCTCTCATACCATGACCTAAGTGCTTGCTTTAATCCATAAAGAGTCTTGTCAAGCTTGTAGACATGGTTTGGGAAATCAATATTCAAATCCACTGGGTTGTTCAACATATACATCTTCATTTAAATATCCATTTAGAAACGCACATTTAACATGCATTTGATACAATTTAAATCCCGTATAGGCAGCAAATGAAATTAGTATTATAATGGCCTCAAGTCTAGCAACAAGAGCAAAGGTTTCTTCGTAGTCAATTCCTTCTTGTTAATTATAACCTTTTACTACAAGTCTAGCTTTGTTCCTAACAATAGTTCCATATTCATCTAGTTTGTTTCTAAACACCTATTTTAAACTAGTTACTTTTTGTTGTTTAGAAGAGGCCGAAACTAGATGTCATACCTTGTTTATTTGAAAATCATTTAATTCATCTTGCATAGCAGTGATCCAATAATAATCAATTAAGGCTTCTTCATTATTTCTTGATTCCATCATTGATAGGAAAGCATAAAATGCACAAAAGTTCCTTAACTGAGATCTAGTTAGCGTACCTTTGGATATGTCACTTATATGACTTCCACTAGATATGATTCTTTATGTCTCCAAGGTTTAGGGGAAAATTTTCTTATATGAACAAGTTGTTCCTCTTGAATTTCTTAAGAGGATGAAAAGCCTTGTTTGATTGTTCCTCTTTCAGCCATTGTTGATTTATTTCCTTTAACATTTTCATTTTTAGTGGGAACAAGAACAACTCCGTCTCCTTGAACAATGGGTACAAAATTGTTATGAATGTTTTCATATTCTTCATTCGTTTCCTCTTTAATTTGTTCTTCTTCCTCAATTGAATGTGCATCTTTTTTACTTGGTCAAACCAAGCCTATGTCAAAATTATCAACATGCTTGGATTAAAGTTATCAGATTCATCAAAGATTATATGAAAAGCAATATTTACAGCTTTTCATGGCATGATTTGTTATATGAGAAAAAGAATTTATAGCTTCATTCCAAAAGTTCCTTAGAAGTTCACTCCTTTATTAATATAATCCTAGCCATTTTCTCCAAAGTCCTATTTAACCTCTCCACAACACCATTTTGTTGTGGTGTTTGTTGGAGCAGAAAAAATTATGATCTAGGTCATGATCTCTAGTTAAATCATCAAATTTATAATATTCAAATTCCTTACCATGATCAGATCTATGATGCATCAGTTTGTGACCACTCAAATTTTGAACTCTCTTTGCAAAGACAATGAATTGATCATAATTTTCATCCTTGCTAGTGAGGAAAATAATAACCTAGGCGTATCTTGATTAGTCATCAACAATAATTAATACATACCTCTTACCACTTCTAATTTGAATTCTCATGGGGCGACACAAATCCATGTAAATCGGTTACAATGGTTTTTTGGTGCTCACAATAGTTTTAGATGTGAGAGATGATCTAATATGTTTTCCTTTTGTTCATGCCTCATAAACTTGATCAATATGAAACTTTATAGATAGTAATCCCAAAACTAGATCTTTTGATCAAAGTTTCTCAAGTAATGAAAAGCTTTCATGTCCAAGGCGTTTATGCCATAAAAAAGGATCATCTTTAATAACACCAAGGTATGTCAGATTATTTTAGGAACAAGAGCAAGATCCACTACATATGTGTTCCCTTTCTTGTTCCTTCCAAGATGACACTTATAGAATTATCGTTTACGATCAAGCATTTTTCACAATCAAATTTTGCAACATTTCCCCTGTCACAGAATTGGGAAATACTTTAAAGATTGTGCTTTAATCCTTTAACAAGAAAAACATTATTAATGGAATGTGATGGTGACTTAGGAACCTTACACATGGCTACTATGTTACCTTTCATGTTGTCACCAAAAGTCACCCGTCCACCTTTATAGGTTGAGAGGGAGAGAAACATAGATTTGTATCTTATCATATGATTAGAACAACCATTATCAAGATACCAAGTGTTGTTTCCCCTCACTCTAACATGCAAAAAATCAACTAGTTGTTAGTTGTAAGAACCCCTCCTTTGTGGGTTCCTATTCTTGACTATCATTAGTTTTCATAACCCATTTCATGTTACTTATTTTCATATTCTTGCCAATCATTCTAGTTCTTAGTTGACATTGATTTATGTAATGACCTATCTTACCACAATACATACATATTTTGTCACTAGGTAGGTCAACATATTTCTTAGGCTTGTTCCTTTTCTTGTGATTTTCGAAACCAATAGCTTATTTTCTGTTTGTATGTGATCTCTCAATCCATTTAGAAACAGCCATAACTTTGCCTCTATTCCTTGCAACTTCAAGTTCCTTATTGAGATTATTCATTTGTTCCTTTAAAACAATTTTTTCTTTATTCAAGTTTTCAATCTCAGATTTGTAAACTTTCAAAGGAGTTGATCTTATATTAAAGGAAATTAGAACATGGACAAATTCCTTTAGGTGGAGAAATTTCTAAATTGATTAGATAACTATCATTTTTAACACTCTCATATAGTTCCTTGATTTTTAAATTCTTATCAAATAAATCAAAGAACCTACTTTAACATCTGGTGCCATTTTCTCAAGCCATTCTATATGTTCTTTATAAACTTTAACAACTTTTTTAGTTTGTTCACGTTCTTCACATTCATCTCTACATTGAGGAATTGCATCATAAAGAATATCATAAATTCCAGGCCTAGTTTTCCATCCAAGTCTGATTCAAGTGTATGTTTGTTTCCCTCGACATCTTCTTCATCTTCTTTTATGTCGGTGTTTGCCATGAGGCAAAGATTTGGAGTTTCTTCGTTTTGTTGTTCCTCTTCTCTCTCAGTCTCTAAATCTCCCCAACATCCTATCATTCGAACGTTCGCTTTAGAGAAAGGTGCTTTTGTTTCCTTGTTCCTTTCATCAAATGGTTCCATATTCCTTTCTTTGGTCTTGTCATTTTCCCAAAATGGACATTCTTTGATGAATTTATTTGTACTACCATATTTATGACAAGCAGCTTTGCTAGAAAAAAAATATTTTTATCTTTGAAGTTCCCATTCTTCATGTTCCTGTACGTCTTTCGAAATTTTTGGATCATGAGAGCCGCTTCCTCTTCTTTATAGTCGGAATCATATTCATCATCGACTCTTAGGGCTATCGACTTAGAATTAGAGCTTTCACCATATTCAGTACTAAGGTGTAGCTCGTGAGTCATAAGTGATCCAACAAGTTGTTCTATGTTGAGCTTGGTGTAGTCTTTTGTTTCTTATTAAGCAGTGACCTTAGTAATTCATTTTATCCTCTAATGAAAAAAATTTCCAATAGAATCTAACTCAAAAATAGTGTTAGTAAAATGAGTAAACATCTCTTGTATGCTTACCTCAGTCTTTAATTGTGGAGAACAATTGATATTGATTCATTAGCAAATCAATTTTATATCTCTTGAATTCATTAGTTCCTTCGTAGATTACCTCAAGTAAATACAATATTTGCTTTGCGGATTTGCTTCCCATGACTCAATTGTGTTCATGGGGTCCAAGTCCACAATGTAAAAGTTTAACAGCCATATAATTCATATCCAATTTTCCAAATCCAACTTTGTCATATTCAAAGAATGATTTAGGAATTACCTCATTTTTGGCACTAGTGGTTGTGAACCAAAAATCACCTACTTCAATGGCTCTCGATACCTAGTAGTTTTCAGCCTTAGCTTGATGAATATCTCAATTCTATTCTTCTAATAGGTTTAGAATTTCCCATTGAACTTAGAAGGTCGTTGAGTAGAATAACATTCCTCATATTTCTCGGTGGTATTCATGTTCCTTCCGATCCATCTTTTTCTCAATAGGGTTTCCTACTTTTCATAAGTTCATTTCAAAAGAACAAACAAACATTCTCTTATAACTTTCTTATTGCTCCTTACCATACTTACTCATTCTTTACATAGGAACTAAAAATAAAAGTCTCACTTTGATTAGTTGGCTTCAATGCATCTCCAATATCAGTTTCTTGAGCATCTCCACTTACTCTTTAAAAATCCAACTTGATTTCTTCTTCTTATTTTGTATTCTATTTGCTCAACACAGTGATACCTTGCCAATTCCATTAACTTTACCACTAGGGTTCAACATCAATCTTTGGTTCACTAATAAATTATGAAGTAATGACGAGAAAATCTACATTGCATACGTCTCTAAGTTGGCCTTTTATTGGTTTCCCAAAATCCAATTAGGTTTATGAGTCTTCCTTTAAAGAGTTGTTGGCGACTTTTTTCCTTTGATTCAAAATTTAAGATAAAAACATTTATTATGAGTTCGTGAAATACACGCTCAAACCCATGTAGGGGATAAAAACACACCTACATTAAGTAAGGTCTTGTGAAGGTTTTCATAAGGCATATCCACTAAGCCAAAACATGCAAATATGTAGAAGAGAAAAAAATCTCCAATAACCCTATATAAAAACAACTTCCTCCATTACAAAATCCAGTTAAGCCAAATTACATTCCAAAAAGAGATATGACTCTCAAAAACTTTAAAAAGCGAGAAAGGAAAGAGTATACAAAAGGTATATGTGAAAACCCCTAATGAACCTCCTCACACATCATAATATTAGATACTCTGGAGTTAACCTTAATGAATGATATTAGAAACTCAAACTCTGGATCACAATTTGCACAAAAAAGAGAAGTTAGTAACTAAATGAAAACATTAAAATTTATTAAATCTAAAAGGGAAAAAAAAAATGTTAGAAATGTTCATTAAAAATGAAGGGGGGCGGAGTTTTCTCTCTCTTAAACGCTCTCTAACTTTTCTTCAGCTCCGCTGTTGCCATGGCGGGAAAGAAGGGGGGCCAAAAGAGAGGATTCGTAGCGGAAAATGAAGGTAAATCTCCGGCGAAGATTGCAAATAAACCGAGGGGTCCTACTTCAGACTCTAAGGCGAAGAAGACTAGATCGATTGAGGAGGTAATGGGATGAAGCACTGAGTTTGGTAATTTTGAGGTAGGAGAAGTTCTGACGCCTAGGGAATCTATTATTCAATTGAAACAACAATCAGAGTTGAATAGAACGTTTTCAGCGTGGATGAGTTCGATTCACCCTGTTTCAGACCCTCTCTCTACTGACGTTGATGTAGGTAAGTCCACTCCAATATTACAGCAATTTGATGAAGTAGCTGATGATGCTAGAAATGTAAATGTGACAATGAATGCTGAAGTTGACAAACCGGTCATTAGGATTGGTGTGGAGGATATTCAGGAGGAAGTAGATTACTGGAACTCTGCTATCATTTGTTATGTGTTAGGTGCGAATCCACCAAATGTGGTAATGGAAGGATATGTAAGGCGAATTTAGTGGAATCTAGGTGTGGATAAGGTGGCGATGGTGGCTAAAGGGGTTTTTATTGTGCGATTTACCACAATGGAAAACAGAGATATGGTGATTAGTGGTGGATACCCATTTTTTGATGGAAGCCAGTTATGGTGAAGAAATGGCAACCTGATATGGACTTCAGTAAAGAGGACATCCGTAAGATAGCTATATGGATTCAGTTGAACCTGGATTTTAAATATTGGGGACAAGGAAGTCTGACGAAGATTGTTAGTGGTGTTGGAAAGTTTCTGAAAGTGGATATGGCTACATTGAAGAGGGAGAAGTTATAATTTGCGAGAGTGTTGGTTGAAGTGGAAATTGGTCAGGCATATCCAGATGAGATTGAATTTGAAAATGAAAAGGGGTTGACAATTTATGTGGAGGTGAAGTATGATTGGAAGCCATCCTTCTGTAAAAGTTGTAAAGTGTTTGGTCATGAGGAATCAAGTTGTAGGAGGAAGAAGACATCGGTGTGGGTTGCTAAACCTGGGGTTAACAAGGATCCAGCTGCAGGGGAACCAGCAGCAGGAGTATTAGTTATAACTGAGGTGAGGACTGGTGCTCCAGTTGATGGGGATGGTTTCCAGGGTGTTAGAAGAGCTATTAGAAATCCCAGCAGTCCTGTTCCTGCTACTGTAACTAGGAACTCTTTTGAGGCTTTGGAGGAAGTGTATGAGGATATGGAGGTGGGGGTAAGGTCAGTGGGCCAAGTTAATGGAGAGGGGAACCTTTCCATCTCAAATGGATAAAATTTGTTTCTGGAATGTCCGGGGGCTTAATAGTCCAAGAAAGCAGAAAGTAGTGAAGGATTTCATTACTCAGCAATCTGTGGGACTAGTGGGACTGCTGGAAACAAAAGTAAAATCTGCAGGAATGGGCAGGTTTTATCAAATGGTATTCCAGAACTGGTGTTTTACATCTAATAATGTAGCACATAAAGGTGGAAGAATTGTTGTTGCTTGGCAACCTGGGAAATTTATGGTGGATATAAGAGGGTATAATAGTTAGTGGATACACTGTTATGTATCTCCTCAATCAGGTGCAAGAGGCTTTGATTGTGTTTTTGTGTATGCGTTTAATGAGAGAAATAGGAGGGAGGAGTTATGGCAGGGTCTGAAAGAGATGGCAGGCCAGATTAATGGTCCTTGGTTAGTGGGGGGTGATTTTAATTGTGTCCTTCACATGGATGAAAGAATTGGAGCTCAGGTGAGTAGCTGGGATATTGAACCTATCAGAGCATGCTTTGATGAATGTAGATTATATGATATGAAATGCTCAGGAAATAGGTTCACATGGAACAATAAACAGGAAGGAAATGATAGGGTATTTGCAAAACTGGATAGAGTGTTGATTAATACTCAGTGGGAGGAGGTTTATCAGAATGTTGGGACTTCTTTCCTTAATCAAGGAGATTTCGATCACTCACCAGCCATTGTAGCTGGGAATGAGAGCCTTGGATAATGCAAGAAACCATTCAAGTATTTCACAATGTGGAAGCAATCACCTCAATTTGAGGAGTTAGTGAAAGGTTGTTGGCAGGAGAGGGTGATGGGCAATAGGATGTTTGTTGTTACAACAAAGCTGAAGAGGGTTAAGAAGGAATTGAAGGTACTTAATAAGTCTGGCTATTTGGAGATACAAGCAGATGTTATTGAGGCAGCTGTAGAATTGGATGAAATCCAAAAGAGAATGCATGAGGATCCGAGTAATATTCAGCTTGCAGATGAAGAGATTCGGATGGGTAAGGATTACAAAAGGAAGAAGGAAGCTTATATGTCATTCTTAAAGCAAAAAGCTAAGGTGAGCTGGCTTAAAGATGGTGATGATAATTCAGCAATTTTTCACCAAAGTATAAGACAACGAAGAGTTATCAACTCTATCTATGGCATTTATAATATGGCTGGTGAATGGAAGGATAATAATGAGGAAGTGAAAAAGGCTTTTCTGGAGTACTATCAACAGCTGTTGGGGACTACTGATGATCAGTTACCCGGTGAACTGGGAGGTGGTTAGAGCTGGTAACACTCTTACTCAGGAACATAAAGAGTTGTTGATGAGACCATATACTGCTGAGGAAGTGAAAAATGTCATATTTGCCATGGATGGAAATAATGCTCCTGGTCCTGATGGTTTTGGGAGTTTTTATTTCAAAGACACTTGGCACATTGTGGGTGAGGACATTATAGCTGTTGTTCTGGACTTCTTCCAACATGGTAAAATGCTGAAATCTCTTAACACTACTCTTATCACTCTCATTCCTAAAACATCTTGCCCTAAGAATGTTAGTGAGTTTAGGCCAATTTCTTGTTGCAATACCTATATAAGTGATCACAAAAATGATTTGCAATAGACTGAGATTGGTGTTACCTGATGTAATAGAAGATACTCAGGGGGCTTTTGTGCATAGTAGGAACATTATTCACAATATAATGATTGTGCAAGACCTTGTTAGGCACTATAATAGGAAGTCTGCAAAGCCTAGTTGCATTATGAAGTTAGATATGCAAAAAGCATATGATACTGTTAACTGGAGTTTTTTGAAAGAGATGCTTCTTGCTTTAGACTTTCCTACAAGGTTTGTGGACTTAGTCATGGATGTGTTTGCACGCCAAAATTTTCTTTGATGGTAAATGGGGAGATGCATGGCTTCTTCTCTTCAAAGAGAGGCTTAAGACAAGGTGATCCCATTTCACCTTTGTTATTTGTAATTTGTATGGAATATTTAGCTAGGATTCTAGCTAAAATGAGTTCCATGAATCACTTTACATACCATCCCAGGTGTACGGCAACAAAGCTCACACATCTAAGCTTTGCTGATGATCTTATTCTGTGCTCAAAAGGTGATTTTGCATCAGTCTATTTAATGTTGAGAGCATTCAGGCTGTTTTCTGATTCTTCTGGACTTAAGATCAATACAAAGAAGTCTTCATTTTACTGTTGTGGGATTCAGGAAGGTGAAGTTATGAGAATTCAAAATGTGTCTGGAATAAGTAGAGAGAAGCTCCCATTTAAATATTTGGGGGTTCCTATCTACTCTAAAAGAATTTCTGCTGCTCAATGTGAGAATTTGGTAGATAAAATGACAGCAAAAATTAGGATCTGGAGTACAAGACACATATCTTATTCTGGGAGAGTACAACTTGTCAATTCAGTCCTTATGAGTATTCATGGATACTGGGGTCAGATATTTATTCTGCCTAGCAGTGTTATTAAAAAGATTGAAGCAGTGTGCAGGGCTTTCCTATGGGCAGGTACATATTATTCAGCTAAAGGGGGTTATGTGGCTTGGCAGGAACTGTGTAATAGCAAAAGTAAGGGAGGTTTGGGGTTTAGACACATTAATAACTGGAATAAAGCTTGTTTAGGCAAGCATGTATGGGCTGTGGCAACCAAGAAGGACACAGTGTGGGTGAGATGGGTGCACTCAGTATACATAAAGGATACTGATTGGTGGGAGTACAATCCACCTACTGGTAGTAGTTGGTACTGGAAACACATCTGTGAGGTTAAAAATCTAATGAAGAGATATTATAGTAGACAGGAGGTTTAGCAGATGAACAAGTTTGGGATTCAAGAAATGGTGGGAAGACTAGATGTGGAAAGACAGCATGTTCCCTGGGATCAGTATGTCTGGAATAGACTCAGTGTGAATAGGTTTAAATTCATTAATTGGTTGGCTATGAGAAGAAGATTACACACAGCTGATAAGGTTCAGATTTATGATCCAAATGCTCCTACAGAATGCTTGATATGCTGTGATGCCACTGAAACACAAGAACATTTGATGTTCTCTTGTTGTTATAGCAGAGAGTTGCTAAGGAAAATCAAGAACTGGATTGGTATGGAATCAACATGTGAAGACTTGCATAGACTGGTGAGATGGATATATAGCAGCAGGAAATCAAGATTCCAGAAGGCTGCTTATAGTGCTGCTGTTGCTGGGGTTGTGTATGGTGTGTGGAAAGCCAGAAATGACAGCAAATGGAACCAGAGAGTCCCTAGTATCCAACACATGGAGCTATGGATAAAAGAGAATGTCAGAAGAAGAACTTTCCTTGTCATGCCTAGGAAGATTTCTAGAAATGATAAAAACTGGTTTTATTCACTGTAATGTAAATGAAAACTGAAATGTGATGTAGGTAGATGTGTATTGAATGTGTGATGCCTTGCTAGGGAGGAGGGGTCCAACCTAGTTGGTTTGTTTCTCCCTAGTGTATGGCTTTGGTTGTATTGTTCTTTGGGTGATATAAATGATTATTACTTAGCAAAAAAAAAAAAAATGTTAGAAAAATTGTTTTGTATCCCAAGAACAACTACTCATCAAAGCCCTTAGTAGCTTGTTAAATGCATTTAAATGCATCTCAGAAAATAACAAATATCATACAAAAGAAAATGTAAAAGACATTAGGTGTACAAGTCTAAAAAAACTTGAAAAAGGAAAATCACATAAAATGTTATATCCACAAGAAAAGCAAATAGAAAAATTACTAGTCTTTTACCATGGTCCAATGGGTTGGGAAGAAACCGTGTAAATCAATTAGATGATCACATAATTCATTCATAGAAGTATAAATAAGGAAAATGATGGAGGATATGATACAGAGGGGAGAAGGAATGAGATCAAGTTTTTGAGAAAAAAGAGCATAATGAGACTCAAAAACCAAAGGTGGAACTGACAAAGACTCATGAGTCACATCACTATCGTCTATAGACTTCTCCAAGGAAGGCTTTCAACCAAGGATTCTTCCTCCTTCAAAATGTCATGACATTGATCTTTTCTATAATTTTGTCATGGCATTTTGAAGGAGGAAGAATCTCATGGCATTTTGAACAAGAATAAATCTCATTTCACTAGTAGAATAAATGTTATTTGCTGCAATAATATTGTTGCGGTTTTACTCATACGCAGCAATATATCACGTAAAAAGAAAATAAAAAATAAAAATATCCATATTGCTGCGGTTTTGACCGCAAACCGCAGCAATATAGTTTCGTAGATAACTTTTGAAAAGTTTGACTATTTGACTTGGATATATTGCTGCGGTTTTTTTTCAGAAACCGCAGCAATATATTAAAATAATATAAAAAATATATTATTTTAATATATTGCTGCGGTTTTTGCCAAAACCGCAGCAATAGTTCCTTGTATATATTTAGGGTTAGCTGAGCGCGTTTTCAGTTTTCACGCCTCTTAATTCTCTCAAACCTTCTCACCTCTCTCATCCTCTCAAACCTTCTCACCTCTCTCATCCTCTCAAACCTTCTCAACTCGCTCACCTTCTCACCTCGTTTTCACTTTTCACACCTCTTAATTCTCTCACCTTCTCACCTCCCAAACTCACTCAAGTTCACTCGTTCTTCATCTGCTTGCCGGCGTCTTCAAACAGTCGGCGTTCGTTCTTCATCTGCTCGCCGGCATTTGCTCTTCTTCTCGCAAATCGTCGTCGCCCAGAAGACCTCACAAGTCGTCGTCGCTCAGTACGAAGCCTCACCGTCGCTCAGTGCGAAGCCTCACCGTCGCTCAGTGCGAAGCCTCACGTCGCTCAGTCCGAAACCTCGCCGTCGACCTTGCCGTCGCTCACAATATGAGATCTCGCCGCTGCTTTGTTTAGATCTGATTTTTTCTTCCTTTTTTCAGTTTTTTTCATTTTTATTTAGATCTGATGTTTAGATCTCTTTTTCGTTTTTTTTTTTCGATAAATTATGTTAAGAGCAGAGTTACTGATAAATTAGTTTAATTTTGGTTTTTGATGCTCATTTCATTTTTTAGATCTAGTTTGGTTATTGATGTTGATTTCATTTTTTAGATCTGGTTTGATTATAGTTTCGTTAGCCTTTGGTCGTTTTGATTTCATTTAAACTGCTTACTGTTTTTTTTTCTGCTCTTTTTATTTTTTAAGAATAAAGTTTTTGTTTGGTTTAGTTGCATTTTGTGTTGTTATTGTATTTTAATGCAGCAATAGTCTCCTTGAATGAGAGATTGATAGTGGATGGATTTGTTGTTGGTTATTATTTTTTTAAATTTAATTGTAAAATGCAAAAAAAAAAAAAAAAAAATTCTATACCAGGTCATATTGCTGCGGTTTTGACCAGAAACCGCAGCAATATATTGGATTTTTTATGATAAAAATTGATAATATTGCTGCGGTTTTATGCTTAAAACCGCAGCAATATGTTGAGATATTGCTACGGTTTTAAACCGCAGCAATATAATTAATACCTATTGCTGCCCTCTTAATTGCTGCGCGCCCAAAACCGCAGCAATAGGGCACTTTTTAACCGCATCAAGTAGCATTTATTCTACTAGTGTTTAATCCAACTCACATCATCAACATAAATATACGGTTCAGGATGAGAATTTTAAGTAAAATGATTACATTCATATAAGGTGGGGGGTTGAAATCATTCACTAAAATCACATCACAGGATAAAATATCATGAGTAGTTGAGTAGCAATTTGAACAAGATTTTTTGCCAAATACATCCTTTTGTAGTGGCCACTTTGTTAATTGTGGTCCGTTCATTTCAATCTTTTCAATTGCAGCCTCAAATAAACTAAACACTTTTAAGTTGCAGCCTAAATCGAGCCAATTTTAATGCTTTTTTACTGCAACATAAAAGTGATTGGTTTACTTAAGCATGCAATTGTAGAGATTGAAATCAAAGGGTTACAATTAATAAAGTGCCCACTTTAAAGGGATGCATTTGGCAAAAAAAAAATATATTAGAACAATGAGGAGGTGGTGTAATGTAAGTTTGGGGTGATGGAAGTAGTCTAGTAGATTAGGACATCTCCCACTCATAAGTATCTCTAGTCAACCAAACAATTAAATATCAACAATTATCAGAAGACTGCAATAGAAATCCTCCGTTAGCCCCTCATAAATCAATAGACACATATAACATAACTCCATTCCATGATTAGGACTAATAAAATTTCCAATAGTATTTCCAAAAATTCATTCTCATATTTAGGAAAAGAAAATTTTCTTTGGAGTTACTAGCATGCATGAATATGGGGTTCATGGAACATAAATGGTAATTCATGAGAAGTCATGCAAAAATAAGGAGTAGAATTTTGATATGATGTACCACAACTGGAAACATGAAAATCCCAAGAACTTTGATTATATTGTTGTCGATATCAAATCGTGTCTCTCCATTATATACCCAATGATGAAAAATATTATCATACAAATTGGTCCAGTCCAAAGAAAGAGTAACCAAATGAGTTAAGCCCAAAAGTGTTTTGAAAATACAAAAGTCTATTAACTTAATCGCAGCCCAATTATAAAGGCGCAATTAATTACTCCTGATAATTAATTAAACTTTTATATATTCTTATTAATTATTATCGATAATTATTTTCTGAAGGATATTATAAGAAATCAAGATTTTTATTCATAAAGATAGATGATTTCGGATTTCAAAAGATAAAATTTCATCAAAGATAAAAAGAATCATTAAATGAAAGAAAATCTTTGCGTTGCGTCGAGTGCACCACGGTGCGTCAACGCGACAGAGAAGCAGTTTACAAGACAAAGTAACCCGTTGAAGCTCGCAATGCATGCACGAACAATGCGTTGGACACATGGCAATGCTCCCATGCGCGGAGAGCACGAGCTGTGCGCCAGATGCATGGTTTTGTGTTATATTTTCTCCACGTAGTTTGCGGGTTGGTTTTCCTATCAATAGTTTCTTTGGACAAATGTTTCTCACACATCGACGTATTCTTTTAATAATTCATACACTACTTACACATATACATTATTACATACTTACATTCACTCTCAAACTCATGTTCAAACATATATATTCAAACTCTGTTGAAACTTTAAGATTGCTCCTCTTGCATACCGTTACATAAGACTCGAGCTACAAAGGTATAATCCCCGAGGGTCAATTCCAGTTTAATTCCTTTTTTTAGTAACAATCTATTTGTCACAATGTAGATCTTAAAGGAATTTGCGATTTCTTGTACATTCGACTCTAAATCTCTTTCTTTCTTTACATTTCTTTACTATTTTACATTATTATAATTCATATGAATGTATACTTTAATGCTTTCATAACCTCACATGTTTATTTTTGCTAATAAAATACCTAAATAAATGTTTCAAGCAAAATTCAAATAATTGGATTAGGTTGCCAGTAATTTCATTGCTTAAATAACATGTTCAACCAAAAATTAGTCTTTAGTGTTTTAATAAACAGACTATGATTAATTTCTACATTGTTTAAATATATTACGTGGTTATTAAATGGCATAAACCTGAAGAATGAATTGTTATTAAGTAGAGGCTAGTAGGGGGCGAATGTCCTTCCTAATCATGTTCGTACCCTCGCCCCCAAACTAAATTTTTCGTTTGATGACCAACTATGGAGTCATGACAAAAAAAATCTACATTGTATAAGTCCCTAAGTTGTCCTTAAATTTCCCATTTTCCAATTAGGTTTATAAGTATTCCTTTAAAGACTTGTTGGCGACTTCAAAAATGCAAACTTTTTTCAATGCAAACTTTTTTCACTGGGGTAGCTAAATGCGGGCTTACACCGCATAAGCAAATAAAAGCATAACTATAATGTGACAACTCTGATCTACTAGGGAGGATTTAAAAATATTCTTTCAACGAGTAGGCGAAACTCGAAAAATACGACTCATACTTGTTTTAGGCCTATAATTGACATTAGAGCTTTCCATATGCATGTCAATTTTCGAGCCAACATAAGGTATTCGTCCTTCCCTTTATTAGTGCATATTCTGCGCATGAGGCCGCCCTCGAGGGGTGAGCGTTTTGTGCAAGTAACTTAGCCTTGACCCAACAGCTTGGATGACACACAAGCATCTTGCGTGTGGCGCAAATAACTTGTGGGTGGCGTAAGTTTTTCAGTCTTTCTACGGTTCATTTTCAACGATTTATTTGTCTATTTTCAATCAATATTTACATTATTGTTCATGATCACTTCGAGGGCATCTTTTCCAAAAATTACTCACCTAATTCAAATATCAAAATTAATCGTTTCATACATATCATTTAAGGTTGAGTCTACCCTTAAGAGTGCATCTAGATAAGTGGTCATTATAGAGTTCGAGTTATCATGAATGTTATCTCTCTTATCCTTTCTATTCAACAAACTTCTCCAGCACATCTATCCTATCGTAGTCTTCTAGATAAGTGATCATACGACTTTTTTTTACAGAATGTTTTCCTATGACTTGTACACATATTTAGCTATATTAAAACACATCAAAACACTAAAATTCACATTCAAGCACATTTGTACCTTCAAATTTCCTGGGGCAAAAAAGGTATAATTCTTTAGGATCATTTTCAATTTAATTCCTTTTTTAATAACAATTTACTTGTCATAATGCATATCTTGAAGTAATGAACACTATATAGTAGATTCTTCTCTAATCTCTACTCTTCTTTTAATTTCTTTCTTATTATATTATTATTTATATGTATGTTGTATGATATAATGCTTTCATCACCATAAATGCTTATTATTATGAATCAAAGACCTTAATGAATGTTCCATCACATAATTCAGATAATACAGATAATTGGATTAGGTTTCCAGTAATTTGATTGAATAATAACATGTCACCAATATTACTCTTTTTGCGTGTTTAATAAACCGACGTAGACTAATTATTACATTGCATTAATATATTACTCCATCTTTCCCCTATGAACACTTGTTGGGACATGTATTTCAAGGTGATAAGTTGTAATGTGGTTATCAAATGTTATTTTATTTTAAAAGGTAGATGTGATAGGAGTTAGTGGGTATTTTTTTTATTGATAAAAGATAGAGTGTGGGCCAAACTAGAGTATGAAATATATAACATATCTATATATTAATAGTGAAAACATGTCAAAAATGGAAGTGACTATTTTGGGACAAACATAAAAGAAAAATATCCACACTATTCTAGGACGTAGGGATTACTTGGTTCTTTAATTGCATAAATCTTGACATTAATTGATATTTAGTAAAGGCATCAATGGGAGAATTTCTTGATCACAATCTCATCCTCACCCTAGAACTCAAGCTTTGGTCCAATGACCATGTACCATAAAATCTACGTTGGATAAGTTCCTAAGTTGTCCCTACGATTTCCCAATGTGCAATTAGATTTATGAGTCTTCCTTTAAAAACTTGTTGGCGACTTATCTATTTCAAAAACATTTTGCAATACAACCTTTACAATGAGAAAGTCAAATACGCGTTCATCCCGCGTAGGCAATAAAAACACACTTACAATCTAAAGAAAATTCTAAGACCAATTTATTTGGATCAATAATAGTCCAATCCAAATCCATTTGCATTCATTCTAAGCTCATAAGCAGTACATGCATTCATCTTAGGCGCATTCAAATTTCGGTATAAGAGCTGAATCCCCAAAGGGGGAATTAGGAATATTTTAAATAGGAGATCAGAGTGTTTTTCCTTGGGGATGGAAAATCCTCCCATGCATACAAGCCCACTAGCATTAGAGTCTAGCATAGGCCCAATCTAACTCTTATCTTGTTCCATTCGACAGTCAAGTCCATGTGTGTCTCCTAGTCTAAGTCAAACCTATATGCTAATCTCAGTCAAAGTTCATAAACACCCAATCCAATGTAGGACTAAGTCCAAAGCCTAATCACATAAAGGCAAGTTTAAATCCTAGGTCTAGTTTGCATCTCCAAGTAGGTCCTAGTCAAAACATTTTCAATTACAAACCCATATAGGACCAAGTCCAAAGTTTTAAGTCCATATCGACACTTCATAAGTCTAGTGAATCTAGCATTCCTTAAGTCCACATAGGTAAATTTCAAGTCTAGCTTGCTTATTATTCTAAATGTAAGTTCAAAGTCTAGTCTCCCCTAGTGTCTAGTCTGCTTATCCTCCATAAGTTCAAATCCTATTCACTCTTATTGTCTACCCTGCTTACCTAAATGTAAGTAAGTCTAGTCAACTTTGAGTTTATTAAATTTAAGCCAGCCACCCTTAATATCATAACAGCACCCTAGAGAAACTAGTCATCCTTAACACCATAACGACCACCTTTGAGCCTAGTGAAGATACTCACCCTTTAAGACCATAATGGTATCCTTTGAAACCTAGCAAAGCTAGTTATCCTTCAGACCACAACGACAGCATTTGAGTATAGCGAAGGTACTCACCTTAAGACTAAAACGACACCCTTTGAACCTAGCTAAGCTAGTCATCTCTAAGACCATAATGTCACGCACCCTTTGAGTTTACCGAAGCTACTCACGACATCCTTTGAATTTAGCGAAGCTACATCCTTACGACCATAACAAAAACATATGGGCCTAGCAAAGCTACTCCTCCTTTAGTCTATAACTCCTCAAATCCATGAGTTTTGCAAAGTTAATCATCTCTAAGTTTGTAATAACTAAACCCTTAAGTGTAGTGAAGCCAGTCCACCTCAAGTATATCATGGCCTAATCCTCGAGTTTAGAAAAACTACTCCTCTCTAAGTCGATAAAATCTCATATCATCGCTCTAGCGAAGCTAATCTACCCTAACCATAATCGCCTAAAACCTTTGAGTCTAGTGACGCTTGTCCTCCCTAAGCTACAGTGGCCTAAATCCTTTAAGTCTAGCGAGTTAGTCTACCATAAGTCTATAAAAACAAAAATCTTCGAGTTTTGGTGAAGCCATTCACCCCTAAAGTCCATAAAGGCAACCCCTTAAGTCTAGGAAAGCTAACATTCCTTATCGCCATATATAAATCCTAGTCATTGAGTCTAGTCTGCTTGCATAGTCAAATTCATGTATGTGTTTACATATAGTTAGGCTCATGTGTCCATCTTGTTCAACCCCACCCTATTTCGTAACCCATCTCATTTCCAATTCGTCCATCTCATTTCCATTTCTTATTTTGAAACTCATTTCCAAAACTTACAAGTGAATCCATTTGATTATATTCAGGACCGGTCGAGAAATTACAACTTAAAGAGGCCTAATGGAGAAATAAAAGGGTGAGTCCACTCCAAGGTTAATCAAATGATTTATCACCATCCGACTTAAAATCATTATATTACTTTTGATTGCATTCAATATAGAAAGAATCAATTAAGGCCTACTCCAAACCCTATGCAACCTAAACTTTTATTGCAATATCCATCAAAGAAATGAAAATCTGACATCTACTGCCAAATATTGTAAATGCAATGGAAAACATGGTAGATGAAAAGACCACTTATACCTCATATAACAATAATTTGCATCAACAATAACCCTTTATGCATTGTATCCCAAATTCAATAGGCTTAGTTTTTTTTCCGGATTTGTAGGTTGAGCTAGAGAGTCCTTACCGTAAGCCATTTTTGTCCTTTGGCATCTAGTCCTTGTCACTCTAGGACTTTCAATTATTATACCTTTCCATTTTCATAACTATCATTTTATTTTTTCATTGGCTATCCATCGTTTTTATGTTTCTTTATCAAGGATGAAAGTTTTATCAGTCTAATGGGCCTTGATTAATTTTTTTGAAAATAATGGACATACTTTGGTTTAAGTATTCTTTTCCTCTCCCTCCATCATTCTAAAAAGCCATCACTTTCTTCATGCAACCACAAAATAAAATCCATCAAGCCCTCATCTTCATGATTTATATAGCCAAATAATTGTTCAGAGCAAAACTCCACAAAAATCCTTCTAACTTTCCAATACCTAAACAATAAAAACTTGTGTGCAAACTTCAGTACGTTAAAAAAAATTAGTCAATTCTAGGAAAAATAAGAAGAAATAAAAAATTCAAAATGCGAAAAAAGCAAAAGGAAAACGCATAAAGCACGATGCAAAAGCGAAAACAAAAGGCCACATACACAAAGAAAAGTCAAGCTAGGGGGCTTGTACAAAAATTTCTACCTTTCATTCCAAAATACTTAAATCTGTATAACTAACCCTTAAAACCTACATAATCGAATTAAACCTACATTCAACCCCAAATATTTTCAAACTCCCATATCAATCCTAACTCCTTGTTCAAGGCATGTCCAGCTCGCGTAGACAATGAAAACACATGTATAATTTGGTGGGTGACTCCCCTGGGGATTGATTTTGAAGGATTATATTTTCTTGAGCTTTAAAGCTTTAAAACGGTATGGCTTTTCAAAGTGATGGAGGGAGAGGGAAAGTACTCGTATAACAATGTATGTCCATTTTAATATTATTTTTTAAATTTTTTTAATTTTTTATTAATGAAGGTCATTGAGAGACAGTTTGGCTTGAGTTTCATCATTGAACTAGAAGCATAGATAATGGTGAAAGACCAATGAAAATAGAAAAGGAAAATACATGCATTAAAAGGAAAAGTTATAATAAATGATGTCGTAAAATGACATAGGCTCGATAGGAAAGGATATATGACTTTGGGTAAGGACTCCCTGACTCAACCTAGAAAATCGAAAATAGAAGTATAAGTCTATTGAATTGTCGATACAATGCACAAGGGGTTGTTGATGATGCTAACACTTGTTATATGAACTATTAGAAGTCCATTGTCATTGACCATGTTTTGCAGCACATTTATGGTATTTGCAGTAGAACTTTATCTTTCACGTTTTGATTGATTCTTTTAGGTACGGGGTTCAGAGTAAACCATATAAAAGTGATTGTGCCTCTATTATGAAGGCGCTCAAAATTAATATCATGACTCTAAGTGAAATAGTGGTGGTTATAGTGTGCTTGACGCGGTTTGGACTGGGGTCATGTTCTGGTCCTGAGCAGAATCGAATGAAACTCACTTGTAAGATTTGGAAATGAGTTTGAAATAGAAAATGATTATGAGATTGATGGTTTGGTAACAACATGGTTGTTGAAATATGTTAGGCTTGACATGATGGAGGCATGAGCCTAACTATATGTACATGCAGATATGGAATGGACTATGCAAGCAGACTGAACTCAATGAATGGACTTGAGTGAGAACGATTGCTAGCTTTCCTAGACTTAAGTGGTTGCCTTTATGGACATTGGGGGTATGGAGTTCAGTTATATTGTGTTTTAATTCTCCTACGTGGTGTGAGCACGCATTTGACTACATTACTGAAGACTTTTATTAAAAATCTTACATTTTAAACCGTTTATAAGTAATTCAGGACTTATAAAAATCACAAGATGGTAAACTTGGGATCCATAGAGAATAATTCATAGTTGGGAGTTATACAAGATAATGGATATTAGTTGGGACTCCCTCTTGTGAATTTCTCCTTTTATCTTTGGTGAAACTTTATCTTTCAAAATCAACTATCTTAAGGAATAGAAATATGATTTTTTGTAATAATTCAGAAAATAATCACTACAAGAAAAATCGCCTATAGAGGCAAGGTAGATTTGCCTCTAAAAACAAAGATGTAGCCTCTAATTGCTTTTTGAAGCAAAATAGTGGTTGCCTCTAATAGTATTGTCGCTAATTAATGCATGGTTGCCTCTAAAAGTTCCTTTTTGAGGCAATATAATTTGTTGCCTCTAAAAGACTCTATATTTAGAGGCAACCATATTTTCTTGCCTCAAAATATAATTAGAGGCAACCATATATTCTGATGCATATTGATTAAGACAACAAGAGCATTCGAAGTTACAAAGATCAAAGAATAGAACAATGTATCAAACCGGTTCGAAATATTCGAACAACCACCACTTTCCACAAGCCAAAGTACCACCAATCAAGACCAAACTATAACAATGAGCTTCTAGTTTGAGTCTACTTTGAGTTTCAATCACCAAATCAAAGTTTAGATGATCGAAATAGTAAAGGTTTGAGAATTGGTCAAAACTGACCCAAAGATACACTATGCACACAGCTTAGTATATTGTCATAAAAGTTTCAATTTCAACTGGATTGATCTAATTCCAAAAGGAGTACAAAGCTAACATATATGTTTACAACATATCCAAAAATCAGCTCATTTGGACGACTATTGCTATGCCAACTAGGATAATAAACTAAGCGAAACAAATATTACAACTGTTACAGCACACCCTCCTACAAAATAGCTAAGCTACCCTATTGGAAGTTAAAATCAGAAAAACTACCAATGGGATATTAAAATACATTTCTAAAATAAAATCCTCAAAAGCTTAAGCATTTGCAATAGAAGAAATGATTGCCCAAAAGCTTCAAAGAGAAGGCATGCTGGACGCCTAGGAGCTGGCAGTTTGCATTCCTTGCCATGAAGTCTTCTATTCTCATTTGATGAGGCTCCTTTGCCCATGTGAACTTCACATGGCTCTTTTACACTTCCAAGAGATCATCAGTTTTATTACAAGGAGTGAAATGAGCCATTTTAGAGAATCTATCTACCACCGCCATGATTACATCTTATTGCCTTTGAGTTCTAGGTAGAGCAACTATGAAATCCATGCTCACATCTTCCCATGGTTGAACAGGAACAGGAAGGGGCGTGTAAAGTCCTTGATGAAAGAACTTTTAGCCTTTTGACATATAGAAATCGAGTAGAACTGAATGAACATCTCCTGCAAGTTTCGGCCATAGAAGTGTTCCTGCAATACATCAACAGTTTTGTTAATGCCAAAGTGTCCTGCTAGTCCCTCCATGAACCTCCTTGATTAGCAAATCCCTTAATGAAATTTAGGGATGCAAGCTTGTTGTTTCGAAAAAGAAAGCCATCTTGCAATGAATAAGCTCCATGAGATCCTTCTTTGCATGCTTCTAACAATAAAGAGAAATCTGGATCTCATAATACAATCTTTAAGATGATAAAGCCAAGTACACGAGCCTCCATAAGAGAAAGCATAGAATGCCTCCTTGATAAAGCATCTGCAACAATGTTAGAAACTCCAGTTTTATATTTTGAAACAAAATCAAAGGACTGAAGGAATTCCACCCATTTTGCATGTCTTGGACTGAGCTTATGTTGTCCATTTATGTACTTCAAGCTTGATGGTCTGAAGTAACACAAATTGAGCTGGTCTGAGATAATGAGTCCAATGAGTCAAGGCACGAACAATAGCATAGAACTCCTTATCATAAGTGCTGTAGTTGAGTCCTAGATTTTGAGCTCTCACTGAAATAGGCTATGGGACGCCCTCCTTGTTGAAAACAGCTCCAATGCCCAGCCACTTGCATCACACTCACTTCAAACACTTTTGAAATCAGGTAAGGCTAGAACAGGAGCCTTACTAAGCATATTCTTCAATTGATCAAATGCTTTTGTGCTGCGGAGTCCAAATAAAGGACCCTTTCTTGATACATCAGTCAATGGCGCCAATAGGTGCTAAATTCTTGATAAATCTCCTGTAAAAAGAAGCTAAACCATGGAAACTTCGAACCTCAGTGATAGATTTAGGAACTGGCCATACTTGATTGCTTCCACCTTAGATTCATCCATAGAAATGCCATTAGATGACACTATGAATCCAAGAAAGTCACACTTGAAGTAAGAACTCACACTTCTCCATCTTTGCATAAGCTTCTTTTCCCTTAGTTTAAGGAAAACCTTCTTGAGATGCACTAGATGTTCCTGTTCACTTTGACTATACACAGAATATCATCAAAATAAACAACAACAAAGATACCAATGAAGGGCTGAGTACCTCGTGCATAAGTCTCATGAAAGTACTAGGAGCATTTGTCAAACCAAATGGCATCACACGCCACTCATACAAACCACTCTTAGTTTTAAAAGCTGTTTTCCATTCATCACCCTCTTTGATTCTAATCTGATGATAACCACTTCTCAAATCTTCTTCGAAAATATAGTGGAACCATGTAATCATCAAGCAAATCATCAAGTCTAGGTATTGGATACCTATACTTCATGTTAATGTTGTTAATAGCGCAATACACACATCTCATAGAACCATCCTTCTTAGGAACCAAAATGACAGGACAGCACATGGACTAAGACTTTCTTGCACAAATCCTTTAGCTAACAATCACTAACTTGTTTTTGCAACTCCTTAGCTTCTTCAGGATTACATCTATAAGCTGGTTTATTAGGTAAAGGGCCCAGGTATCAATCAATTTGGTGTTCAATTCCTCTACTAGGGGGTAAACCATAGGAAGTCAATAGGAAAAATCACCAAAACTCCACTCACTAAAGGCTTAACCATTTCGTGCACTTCATTAAGGTTTCATCATTTTCATCCAATAAAACAAACAAATACATAACCTTCCCTTTTCTACAGCTTTATCAATGTGGTTTAGAAAGGATTAAGGTTTTTTGTTTTGTGTTTTAGTGGTGTGTGTTTTGGTTTAAGAATGATTCGGCCATGGACTAGGACTAAGCACAATTTTCTTCTTATTATGCATGAAAGTGTAAGTATTAGTCCTACCATTATGCAAGTTTCTTTATCAGATTGCCAAGGTCTACCTAAAGTACATGACATGCATCCATAGGTAATACATCACAAAAACTTCATCCTTATAAGAATCACCAAAAAAAAGCTAATTAAAGCTTATTTTGTTACCTCCACACAATTGCCATCATTAAGCCAATGAAGCTTATAAGGTTTTGGATGTTGGAAAGTATCATGATTGAGCTTGTCCACCATAGAAGATGAGGCGACATTGGTGCAGCTCCCTCCATCAATGATCATCGAGCATATCTTCCTTCCAATCAAGCATTGGTTTGAAAGATTTGATCCCTTTGAGATGAATCAATTCAGCTTCTTTGGCATGAAGAATCTTCTTTTAAAACAAGGCTTAAGTGTTCACCTTGAGTCACTTCTCCAACCTCTAATCTTCTCATTTCGGCCTCCTCTTCAACTCCTCTTCATTGTCTCCTTCATGTTCAATGATTCTTCAATGTTTTTAATTAAGTAAAAGTCATTACCTCTTTTTGGCATTGAGCTTGATAATGACCATAACCATGACACTTAAAGCACTTCACATCAGATTTCTTTGAGGATTCTTCAACCACTTTCTTCCCCTTGTCCATGACCTTCGAACTATCACCTTTAGGAGTGTAAGGAGATGTGTAAGGTGGTTTAGCATTCGGACCTCCCTTAGGATAGGAAGTTCCTCTCACAAAATCTTTCTTCTTCTTCTCCTTTAGATGTTTCTCCACTTTTAAGGCAAACTTAAGAGTTCATCTAAGGTAGAATAAGGTCAATTCCACCTTCCTCCTAATGTCTTTTCTAACTCCTTAAAAAGTGACATGGTTTGTTCCTCCCTCTCTTGAACATCAAGTTTCATCACAATTCTCAAATCATGAATGTAATCTCAACTCCTTATGATCTTGAGACAATCAGCTAATTGGTTATATAAATCAAGAGTATAAGTGAAGGTAAAAACTTCTCTTTCATTTCTTCTTAATTATCCAACTCTTGATTTTAGGCTTATGTTTCTAGTTCTAGCTATACAACATTCTCCCACCAAAGGGATGCATACCCCTTTAGCTTAGCTACAGCAACTTTGATAGCCTTAGCATCATCATACTCCTTAAAATTCTATCACACCTTGAAACCCACTCCAAATAGACATCTGGATTAAGGTTTCCATCAAACTCAGGAACTTCTAACTTAATGTCTCTAAAATCATCAACTTTTTGTGGCCTTCTCCTAGTTCTAGAAGTCTCAGAGACAACCTCCTCACTACTATCATAAGCCACACCTTCATCCTCCACATTTTCTCTCCTAATTGATCCTCTTAACCCCACATCTCTCAGTTGTGTCATCATGTTAGCCATTTTCTATAAGTAGCTATTTGATTTTCTACCCAACCACCTTCCATTCATGTTCATACCTCTCCAAACTTATTTCTCACCTCCACTCATGATTGATACAATCACAATGAATTTAGGCTAGAAAGAAAGAAAAGAAGTGTGTTTGGGCATAGAATGGGTTCGGTTTTGGGGGGGGGGTTTGTGTTTGGGTTTAAGGAGTATATTTTTAGGATGTTTATGGGATGATTTGAATACTCTTAAACAACCATTAGCTCTGATACCAAATGATGCATATTGATTAAGACAACAAGAGCATTCGAAGTTACAAAGATCAAAGAATAGAACAATGTCTCAAATCGGTTCGAAATATTCGAACAACCACCACTTTCCACAAGCCAAAGTATAACAATGAGCTTCTAGTTTGAGTCTTCTTTGAGTTTCAATCTCCAAATCAACGTTTAGATGATCAAAATAGCAAAGGTTTGAGAATTGGTCAAAACTGACCCAAAGATACACTATGCACACAGCTTAGTATATTTGTCATAAAAGTTTCAATTTCAATTAGATTGATCTAATTCCAAAAGGAGTACAAAGCTAACATATATGTTTACAACATGTCCAAAAATCAGCTCATTTGTACGACTATTGCTATGCCAACTAGGATAATAAACTAAGAGAAACAAATATTACAACTGTTACAGCACACCCTCCTACAAAATAGCTAAGCTACCCTATTGGAAGTTCAAATCATAAAAACTACCAATGGGATATTAAAATAAATTTCTTAAACTAAATATTCTCAAAAGCTTAAAGCATTTGCAGTAGAAGAAATGATTGCCCAAAAGCTTCAAAGAGAAGGCATGCTGGACGCCTAGGAGCTGGCAGTTTGCATTCCTTGCCATTAAGTCTTCTATTCTCATTTGATGAAGCTCCTTTGCCCATGTGAACTTCACATGGTTCTTCTACACTTCCAAGAGATCATCCCAAGCTTGAGGTGGCTTAGAATTTCAGAAAAATAAGCCTTCTAAATGCCTTAACAAAATCGGATTACAAGGAAAATAAGCTAGCTTAGCTCTAAACATGATTAGCTTAATTAATACACCTAATTATGCTAGTTAATCACCTACTAAACTTGATTATCAATACTTAATGATGATAAGGTATCATTAGTACTAATTAATCTGATTAGAAGGAGATTAGCAAAATATTAACCTAATTAAGATGCTTAAGAAGAGTTTTAGGGAAAACCGAGCTAGTTAAGCTTATGAATTGTAGTTCCTTCACCATCTTCTCCTTGTGATCATGTTGAATAAGAAGACCTTGGTTTAAGCTAGATGCTCCTGCATCATATTCTTGCCTCAAAATATAATTAGAGGCAACAATAACTTCTTGCTTCAAAATATAATTAGAGGCAATATGAAATATTGCTTTTAAAAACTATACATTTTAAGGGAAACCATATAATTTTGCCTCACAATACCATTAGAGGCAATATAAAAAGTTGCTTCTAAAAACCAAATATGTTTAGCGGAAATTATATGATTTTCCCTCGAAATATAATTAAAGGAAATATTAAAATTTGTTTCTGAAAATTAATATATTTAAAGGCAACCATATAACTTTAACTCCAAATATAAGTAGAGGCGATGTCTTACTTTCCAATTCAAATACTATATAACCTTTCATGAAATGTTCTTAAATGCACCAAAAATAATCTAATGCATTATTTTGTAAATTTCTCAGCATGATTACCTATAAAAAATAACCTTAATAAAATTGTAAAAGTAAACTAAGAACGTTATTAACCAAAAGCAAATAAACTATAATACAATCTCAAAAATTGTAGTACAATCTTAACCAGATAAAACACCCAATGCCTATAAACAACTTGCAAGCCAAAAAACCAACAAAAACCACAATGATAACAAAAAAAACAAAGTTGAACCAAGTCAACATTAGTCATGATCCTCAGTAATATAGAGTCTCAAATCTTAATGATCCCAGTGATTAATTATACATACATTACGAGTTTGCCTAAAAGAAAATTGAAACAACCAATTGGATTCCTAGACTTCTCACCCTAAATTAGAAAAAGAATTAGCCAACCAATTAAATGAAAAAATTATAATAAAACATTACCATTCTTTGTAACAAATCTAGATGAATGTGACAAAAAGTGATAGTATAAATACCTTTACCTTTATAGAGTTTAAACTTTTTAGTAGTCCTCTGTAAATGCTCTCTCTTAGCATCAAACTTAGTGTTACAATATTGAGAGTCTTAAGAGGAGTCTTGAGGGTAGTCTTATGGCAAGACTCAACTATATTTGAGTAAAGTCTTGTACAGAGTCTTAAGTTGGGTTTTGATACTCAAAACTCCTCTCATGAATCATGCCATGCAAAGGATATAATTTTTGGCTAGTGAAAAAAATCACGTCTCTTCTTCTTTTCTGCGGAGTGAGTCGAAAGAGAGTATGAGAAATAAAGTATAAAATTGGAATGAATATGAAGTGAGTCTGTAGAATTAAAAATTATTGAAAGCTGATGCAGCACAATTTAAAGTTTGGAGTTGAGACTGAGGGTAAAACTCACCCTTACGACCATATATGCATCCAAAAACAAATGTATAGAAGTTACAAACATATGTTTAGACGTTACAAAAATTTAAAGTCTTGTTCAATAATTGTATCTGGACTTGCTTATGTTTTTCTATCTACCACAATGTAAAGTGCAAGTTATGTGCAAAAAATAACATCATTTCATCACATATCAATAGCCAATAATAGGGGTGTAAGCAGACTGCAAAAAGTCTAGACTCTGAGCCAGTCCAGTTCAAACTTGTTGGAGCGGACTGGACTGAAATTTTTTTGGACAGGATTCGGACTCAAATTTTCGAGTTCAAATATTTTCGGACTAGATTTGGACTAACCCTTTTGGTGTCCAATAAGTCCAGTCTAGTCCAAAAATATTTTATGTTTAATATATATATATATATATATATATATATATATATATATATATATATATATATATATATATATATATATATATATATATATATATATATATATATATATATATATATATATATATATATATATATATATCCTATTTTGAACTGACTATTTTGCCCCCCTTTCCCTTACTAAATTACAAAAATAATATCAATACCAAAATGGGGATTCAAACAAAGCTATCGGAAATTAAATTTCAACATCACTCTCAAATCACTTATGTTAGGAAACTTTACAAATCCCTTTCTAAATCACGTTCAAGAAATCCCGCAAATCACTTAACTTTGCAAAAAACTAAAAATTAACTTACAAACCAAAACTAATATAGTAGGGCGTAAATACATAAAAAAAATATTCACAAAATTCACTTATAAATGATTGTTCTCAAGAACTCACAAATTTCACTTACAAATTCTTTACCTACACACGCTATGCATAAAAATCTGTAAAAAATATAAAATTTCGACGGGGATATCACACATTTGTCCATCGGCAAATTGCAAACTTCCAAAAAGGTATATAATTCTTTTAATCTTCCAAGTTATTTCAAAATAGTTGAAAAAACAATAGCAATTGTTATGTAGCGACTAACAGAATAAAGGGAGATGATAGCAATTACTTAAAAAGGACTTAAATTTAACCCTTTATTTTTACATGAAATGGGAGAACAAGATAAAAGTAACAAATTTAGATTTTTTTTTTTAAAAAAATTCCAATATTAAAAATTATGCTCATAACTTTTGCAAAAAAACCATTTTCACAAATAAATTTTGAAAAAAAAAGACCAAAATCAAAGTTTTCGCAAACGAAAAAAAAAAAAAAACTTTCTCTCTCTACATTTGAATTCTCTCTCGCGGGTTTTCCAGCGAAATCGCTGGTCGCCACGGGTAGACCTCGTGGGTCCAAGAATTCGAAAGTGCAGAGCAAGGGGAAGGGGAAAGCAACAGGTCCATCTTCTGAAGGGAAGAAAACTCGGTCCATGGATGAGGTTCTTGGCGCGAAAATACTGGAAGTTCGATGTTCAGAATCTGATATTGAAGAAGGTGAAATTCTTTCACCTAAGTCTTCTTTAAATGCATTACGCAAACAATCTGCTGAGAAATCTGAATTCAATGAGTGGTTAAATGTTCTGAATAGTGGAGTAAAACAGCATCACTCTGTAAATGATAAATCGAATTTGGATAACAGAGTTTCTTGGGCTAAAGAAATTGAAGGCAATAATAGATCAATTGCTACTGAAATTGAGAAGGAATGTAACAAAGAAGTAACTAATAATAATGGAATTGCATTAAAGATTCCTGAAACTGACTTTGAAGATGTATCTGATGAAATTGAATATTGGAGATTTGTTGTGGTCTGTTATATTTTGGGGGCTAGTCCGCCACAACATGTCATGGAAGGTTTTCTAAAACGAATTTGGGGGAGGCAGGGGATTGATAGAATTGTAGTAATGGGGAATGGTATATACATGGTTAGATGTGATAATCAGGAGGTACAGGGGAGAATTCTGGAGGAAGAGTGCCATTTCTTTCATGATAAACCACTGGTTGTTCAATCTTGGAAGCCAGATATTGATTGGAGTAAGAAGAATATAGATAAGGTGCCTATATGGGTGGAGTTACATGGGTTAGATGTTAAATACTGGGGGGCTAGGAGTCTGCGAAAGATAGTGGGAGTGATTGGGACGTTTATGAAACTGGAGGATTCACAAAGGAATAATCTACTCTATGCAAAAGTATTAGTTGAAGTGTGCATAGATCAGGATTTTCCAGATGTCATTCTGTTTAGGAATGAACATGGGCAAATTGTGGAGCAGAAGGTGTACTATGCTTGGAAACCAATAAAATGTACTAGTTGTAATGGGTATGGCCATAAGTATGAGCAGTGTCATAAGCCTAAGAAGGTTCAGCAGGTGAGGAAGACATGGGTGGTGAAACAGTCAAATAATGATCCAGTAAGGCAGTCTGTAAGATCTCAGGAGGGTAAAAAGGAACAGCATGGGGGTATACAGGTTATGGATGCTCAGTTGAATATTTCTCAGGCTCAGAAACAGGTGGTTGATACTAGAAAGACTAATGGGGAGGAGATCACTAGTACTGAAATTAATAATAGTTTTGCTTTGTTATCTGAGGCTACTACTGATGAATTGTTTTATGAGGTGGAGACCAATGTTATTGAAGAGATGCAGGGGTTAAAGGCCTCTGATACTCATGGATAATATTTTAGTTTGGAATACCAGGGGGCTAAACAGGAGAGATAAGCAACTGGAGGTTAAGCACTTCATTTCTAGGCAGAATGTTGCTCTGTTTGGCCTTCTGGAAACCAAGGTAAAGATTTCCAAGATGGGAAATCTTTATCAAAATTGGTGTCCTGGCTGGTGTTTTACTACCAATAGTAGTACTGTGGATAAAGGTAGAATTGTGCTGGCTTAGCTTCCTAGTGCTTTTTCTGTGGATGTGGTGTTTATGTCGACTTAAATGATTCATTGCAGAGTTTCACCTATGGGACATCTCCCTAGTTTCTTTTGTTCTTTTGTTTATGGCTCTAATGATAGGAATGAAATAGAGGAATTATGGGAGGCTTTGAGGAGACACAGAACCACTGAACCTTGGGTGATTCTAGGTGATTTTAATGTGGTTTTGAATTTGGATGAAAGGATTGGATCTACTGTCAGGTTGCATTAGGTGCAAGGCTTTAGAGATTGTGTTCAATTTTGTGGGGTCAATGACATTAAGCAGGCTGGAAGATTCTTCACCTGGAATAACAAACAAGAAGGGTTTCAGAGGGTGTTTTCAAAGATTGATAGGGTGATGGCTAATAATGAATGGCTGGAAGCTTTTGAAAATGGTTTGGTTACTTATCTTCCGGAGGGGGAATATGATCATTGTCCAGGGGTTCTTTGTATACACAAAGAAAGTAGTGGGAAAAAACCTTTTAGATTTTTCAATATGTGGGTATATAGGGATGGTTTTATGGAGTTAGTAAAGGATGTGTGGCAGAGACCTATGAATGGGTGTAAGATGTTCCAAGTTACCCAAAAGTTGAAGATCATGAAAGCAGAATTGAAGAAGTTTAATAGAGAAGGTTTTTCTGACATCCAAGCTCAAGCTCATCATGCTTATAACCAGATGATTATGAAGCAGAATATTGCTCATGAGCAATTAAGGGAAGTTGCTAGTATTGAGGAGGAAAGGAAAGCTACTGAGGATTATAAAAGGGCTCAAGCTAGATATTTGAGCTTCTTAAAACAGAAGGCTAAAGAAAGATGGATAGAGAAAGGGGATGATAACACAAAACTCTTCCATCAATCTATTAAGGCCAGGAGACAGCAAAACAAGATTTATGCCATTCTAGATAATGGGGGTCAATGGCTTAATGAAGAGCATCAGATCAAGGAAGATTTTGTTTCTTTTTATGATGGTTTACTGGGTACTAAAATGGGTGAAAGGTGTACTATTCATCAGCAGATTATTAGGAGAGGGCATGTCCTTTCTGATGAACAGCAGAGCTTATTGTAGTGCAACTTCACTAAAGAGGATGTGAAACGAGTTATGTTTTCTATTCCTAATGAGAAGGCTCCAGGGTGTGATGGGTTTAATAGCTATTTCTTTAAGCACTGTTGGGAGATAATAGGGGATGATGTATATGCTGCTGTCTTAGATTTTTTTCAGACAGGTCAGTTACTTAAAGCTGTTAACATCACATCTATTGCATTGATTCCAAAGATTAAAAGCCCTTCACATGTAGGAGATTTTAGGCCTATATCCTGCTGCTCAGTTATTTACAAGTGTATAACTAAGCTGTTGTGTGAGAAATTAAAATTGGTTCTGTCTAGCATTGTGTCTGATACCCAGGGTGCATTTGTGGAGGGTAGGAGTATCTTGCATAATATTTTATTATGCCAAGACATTATCAAAATGTATAAAGCTAGGCAAACTCAGAAGTGTTGTTTAATGAAGATAGACATTCAGAAGGCATATGACACAGTGAGTTGGGAATTTCTTGAGGAAATGATGCTAGCTCTGAAATTTCCTAGAAGATTTGTGGAGATGATTATGACATGTGTTTAGAGCCCCATGTTCACTTTGATGATTAATGGTGTTCCTTCTGGTTTTTTTAAGGCTCAAAGAGGCATCAGGCAGGGTGATCTAATGTCACCCTTGCTTTTTGTTTTATGTATGGAATATTTTTCCAGAATCATGACATATATTGGGCAACAACCTGAGTTCTCTTTTCATCCCAGATGCAAAACAATGGGGTTAAACCATCTTCGTTTTGCAGATGATGTAGTCTTGTTCTGCAAAGGGGAGTATGAGTTTGTTCATTTGTTGCTGCAAGGCATTAATTTATTTGCTGCTACTGCTGGGTTGAAGGCAAGTCCTGCAAAGTCTGAGTTCTTTAGCTATGGGCTTAATGATCAGGAGATTATACGCATAAAAGAAAGCTCAGGGTTCAAACATGGCAATTTGCCCTTCAGATATTTGGGTGTGCCCATCTTTACTAAAAAACTTTCTGCAGCAGATTGTGAGAAATTGGTTGAGAAAATGGTGATGAAGATAAGAATCTGGAGCTCCAGAAATATCTCTTATGCAGGGAGAAGGCAATTAGTAAACTCAGTTCTATTGAGTATTTGTGTTTATTGGTCCCAGATCTTCATCCTTCCTAAAGTTGTTGTGAAGCAGGTAAACTCTATATGTAGAGCTTTTTTGTGGACAGGGTCCTGTGACAGTGCCAGGCCTGGGTATGTGAATTGGGATGAAACTTGTAAACCTAAACATCATGGTGGTTTAGGTTTTAGAAATATTATACATTGGAATGTGGCTATGGTTGGTAAGCTTGTATGGGATATTGCTAGAAAAGCTGATAACTTGTGGGTTAAGTGGATCCATGATAGATATATTAAGGAGCATAGCTAGAATTCTTATATGGCTCCTTTATCTGCTAGTTGGGTGGTTAAGTTCATCTGTAGAACTAAACAAAATATCTTGTCTATATGTGGGCAGGGGTGGCTGGATAAACCAAGTTACATCATTGCTGAAACTTATAATACCATAAGGAATTTGGGGGAAAAAGTGGACTGGAGCAGGTATATGTGGGATGTTCATAATCTGCCTAAGCACAGCTTTATTGGTTGGCTTATGATGAGACAAAAATTGCAAACTAGGAGCAAACTAGCAAGGTTGGGGATTTGTGACAGCAACTTATGCCTTATATGTGACAGTGAGGAGGAGGATGACTCTCACTTATTCTTTAGCTGTCATTACAGCCAACAGTGCTTAATCAGAGTCAAGAGGTGGTTGGGGACCAAAACTCTTTCTTGTAATATATACCAGTTGATAAGTTGGGTTCAAAGAAGATATAGAGGAAGCAAGTTCAGGAAGCAGGTGGTGGTGGCTAGCTTATTAGCTATAGTTTACAATGTTTGGAGGGAGAGGAATAATGCCTTATGGCATCAAAGTGTGCACACAGTAGATGTTGTAGTTAAATACATACAAGAAACTGTAAAATATAGAGTAAAAGCAAGGTTACCTAGGCGTATGTTAGAGAAAGATATCCAATGGTTGTACAATTTGTAAAGGATAGGCTGGTTGGTAGTGTTGTGTAGGTGGTTGTGCTGGGGTGGTCTGTAACCAAATCTTGTATATTCTGTTTTTGAGCTATTAAATTCTTACTTACTTACCAAAAAAAAAAAAAAAAAAAAGTTTTCGCAAACGATTTTTGCAAAAATCAATTTTCATAAAAAAATAAAAAAAAATTTCCAAAACCATTTTGAGAAAAAAAAAAATTACATTATTTTGCGACAAAATTTTTTGAAATTAAGCACCAAGACAACTGTAAAATTTTGAAATGGAAAAAAGGGCCTTTATACAATTTAAATTTAATTCATTTTCATGTTAAATCAGAAAACAAGATAAAATAAACGGTTTTTGTTTTTTTTTAAAAAATTCCAATATCAAATTGTGTATGAAAATTTATAATTTTATCTCAAATATAATTTTAAATATGAGACTGATGAAAATTTTAAATACAAGTTTGTGAAATCATAATTTAGATGTTAGGCAAGGGGAAAAAAACTGAAATTGATTCATACTTTTCGGATTAAATTTTGGGATGATAGATAATCGACCCAAGAAAAAACCGAAGTTAGTTGATTTAAGAAATTACCTTTCTTTGTTAGAAAATCGACCCAAGAAAAAACTGAAGTTGGTTTGCTTCCTTCAAAAGTGGTTGATACGACTGATGGATTTTTGATGAATTAGATCTACTGCTTTGCTTAATACTTGAAAAGGCTAATTTTCTTCTTGTATAGTGTATAGTTTGATGAACTAGGTTCCTTGAAAATATGATTTGTAGATTTGTAGTGAGAGGAAAGAGAAAATGAATAGCAAAAGTAGTGGAATTATACTGATGTTGCCAAGTAGTGGAAAAGGTGGTGAAATATTTTTTGTTAAAATTCTAGAAGGATGTGCATACAGGCTACAGCACGTCACTCAAAATTTTGGGTTTCAAATACAAGTGTTGATCAAAGTATAAATTAGCCAAATTATTATATGAGTTTCAAATACAAGTGTAGATCAAATATAAATTAGCCAAATTATAATATTGTTGCATTGGAAATTCAATAGAAATTCAACGTAACAGATAATATGGACTCAATTTTTTTTTTGTTCAATAGAGATAAGTTTAACTAAGGGAGTAATATTGTAATGCTACTTAAATGCAAAGAGTTAATGACTGCAAAAGAAAGAACATAATGTAAAAGGAGTACTATTTGATTGTATTTCAAAGAATCTTATTCACTAAATGGAGGTGAACTTAAAATACTAACTTGCATTTTCTTTTTGTTTACTACTTAATAATAATTAGGCCTAAAAATGTCATCGCACGCATCGCGTGCATAAAAAGCTTATATATATAGAGCAGGGCTCTTGTGAGAACACCTCCTCTATGTGAGTACACTTTTTTATGTGAGAACGAATCTGGACCTTTAGATCTAATCGAATCTAACTTATGAGTAATGACATTTTTGTAATTAGGTTTACCCTTAATTACTCCCAATCTTCCTTCTTCCCCACAAACTTTCACGTCTATGGCGTCATTTTTTTCTCTCTCTAGGTTTTGCACAGCTTTCTCTCTCCTCTATGGCGTCATTCATGGAGTAATTTTTCAAAGTTTTAGTTCGATTTTTTGCGAATTCCACATTATTCTTTCCATAATTCAACACGTTTTATTTGAAATTTTTAATTTGATATTCTTTACTTGCAGGTTTTTGTTTGATATTTTTTTTTATTTCAATCCAGATTTTTGTTCGATTTTTTTGTTCAATTTTGTTCGATTTCAATGGCGTCATTCATCTTAAGTGCAGATTATTGTTCGATTTTTGTTTTCTTACTATATGATTTATCCTTTTTACCAACTTAAATGAATGAACGAAAGTAGGAAACCTTCCTACTTCATCAACCAGAGAAACAAAAAGATATTATAGTGGTATTGATTGAAATTTTGGTATTCTACATTATATCTTTTCGATTATAGTCACGTTATCACCATACATGATCAACACATGCAAAATGTATATCATGTTCTAAATAAATGTATATCATGTTCTAAATTACTGAGCAACATGTTCTAAAACGGATACATCATGTTCTAAAATGATATACATCATGTTCTAAAACGTTGCACATCATGTTCTAAAACGTTGTACATCATGTTCTAAAACGATGTACATCATGTTCTGACCTACCTTTATTATCACATATAATATATGTTCTCACTCGAAATATTTCAGAACATAATTAAAATGAATTGAAACATGTTTGAAGGAATTCAGAACATGTTTGCAAAATTTTAGAACACAATAAATAATTTGGAACATGTTTGAAATAATAAATATCATGTTTGAATAAATTTAGAACACACTAGCAATATTTCAGAACATCATTGAAATAATTTAGAACATGTTTCAATAAATTTAGAACATAAGTTTGATATTTTAGAACATGTATATGTGTATATGTATTGATTATACTATCATGTTCTAAAAAAAAAATATGTTTGTGTACTAAATTTTAAAGTGTTCTGATATAAGTATGTGTTCTCACATAAGGGGGGATTCTCACTGGATCTATATATATATATATATATATATATATATATATATATATTATATTATATATTATATATATATATATTATATAATATATATAATATTTATATATATGATATCAAAAAGATGTAAATCTCACTAGGGGCTCTTTGGGGATACTACCTACTACCTACACTCCCTTCAATGAGCCTGACATGCAAACTTGACTGGTTATACCTACGTGAGATGCCAGTTTAGTAGGGTCCATCATCTTATCAATATATACATACATATATATATACATACATTTTTTTTTTTTTTTGAGGGGAAATATATATACATACATATACATATATACATACATATATATATATACATATATATATATACATATATATATATACATATATATATATATATATATATATATATATATACATATATATATATATGAAGGGGATTGAGTCTTTGGACCAAGATTTCAGTGACAATTTTACTTATTAATTTTTTTCAGTTTACTTCTCTTATGCAATTCACTTGTTGAAATTGATCTTTAACAAATATGGAAACTTTTCTTCAATTTAGTAATATCACTTGTAAATATATAAAAGAGAAACAGTGATTACTAATTAATTTGTATCTCCTACAATACCCATGCAAAAATTTAAAAAGAGAAAAGAACAGAAAAGGAGTGAGTCAAAAAAAGGATTGTAAGAAAACAGTAGCTAACAAGGAAAGGAGAAGAGGAGTTAGAAATGGAAAGATATAGTTCATATCCAACTGGTTGTCCACCTGCAACTGCAACAACACTAACTCTAGTTTCTTTTCTTCCAGTTTCATCTCTCTTCATAAACCTCCAAATCCCTAACAAACAAACTTTCTCTCTCTTATTTTCTTTCTCTGCCACTCTGCTACTGCTCCTCTTCAGAAAGAGAGACACTGCAACTCTTTGTGAGCTCAAGAAAACTTTTTTAAATAATTCCAAAACCTATCCCAACAATTAATAAATTAAAATTATAATAAAAATGAAAGCTGGTGATCAGAAAGACCAAAATATTTTTACTCCTTGCATGGCCCCTCCATTTTTCTCTCATCATCCTAACATAATTAAGAGTACTACTAAGTACTAAGTACTATATATTCCTGCGTTCTAATTGAGTAAATTAAGCCATTAGTATGGACTTGTAAGCCCGTCCTCCGTGTCGAGTCCGTCTCGCCCTCGAGGCGGCTCAGCGAGTCCAGGTATACCGACTGGTGCACCGATGCAGGTATAGTTTGTAGGGGATGATCCAGTGAGTGCATGACCGTGTGCCATGTAATAATCCCCTGATGGAGTGATACGTGGTGGCGTTGTTGTGGTGTACAAGCATGACTGATGATGATGATATTGTAGTGGTTGATTATGTGGTTGCTGTAAAAGCGTTGATGATGCACCACCGGAGAACATTATTGGTCTTGTTGGGTAAACTGGAGGAGGTGGGGGAGGTGGCTGGTGATATATTGCACCTGCTGACACATAAGACCTACCCAAAAAGGAAAACAAATAAACAAAACTAATGTTCAATTTATTTAAATGAGCAATCATACCACTGAATATTGCTCATATATAGTATCTCTAAATGTTCATCTTATTTCACTTGTGTCAATAGATAGCATGAAATGGATGAGGGATTATATGGCTGTCTCTTATTTCAGATTATTACGCATATGATATAATTACTCATAACTCTTCCCCTTTATACTTTCTGAATTAATTATTAATTGTCTTCAAATCTATTCAAAAAGACCATTTACATTTTATTAAGAGGCCTACATAAAGTTAAATATAAAGGATTTTGAGTGTAAAATCGAATTTTTATTTGTTTTTTCATTCTAGATCCTAACTTGATAATCTATCAAATAGAGGAGACTAGCACATTTTTTTTTGCCATTGATGTCAATATTTATCGATATTATACAATATTTAGAATTTTGTACATTCATAGACTTGTACGGGATTCATGTTAGAAATATAAAAGTGTCAAAGTAGTAATTTTCCAAAATCGATTACCTAGTAGCCCAAATATATAATTTCCTTAAATTCAATTTATAATGTATATTGCCCTTGCGTTTCAAATTATCAGTTCGTTTGTTTTTAATTGCTCCACTTTTAATTTTATATTTGATGATGCACAATTTTAATAATTCAATCTTTAATAATTTATTATTGATAAATACTATATAAATATACCTTCAAGTCATGCAAAACCGATAATATGTAACTTAGTCGCAATTATTTAGTATGAACTATCAATGATAAGAAGTGCGGTTAAAATCCAAATTTATGAATAATCCTTCAAAATGAAATAGCTAATATCTACATTCACAAATGATTTCCATTATGTACATCAAAGCAATGCTATTTTCGAACATTTTAACTTTTGTGATAAATTTTTTGTTTGTTTCATCTTTAATTATGTGTAGTTTTAAATTATTCTTTTTATATAATATTAATTTATATGCAATATTTTAATAGCTAGAAATGTGTATTTGAATTCTGAAAAAAAGTTAAAATTCCCAATGAAAAATAAGAAGAGGAAAAATATGTTGTATTTTATGTTTATCAAACTTAGCTATTAAAGTACATTAGCAATTAAATTGACAAACAACATATTGAGTTATAATGGTTACGATTCATTTGATAGGAAAGAAATACAAATTCCATTATTATGTCCATTATTGTATACCAATTTATTCGATAATTTATTATTATTTACTATTAGTAAATGTGATATGATCTACATCTTAAATGACAATTTCATATAGGGATGAAGGAAGTGATCATTAATAGAGGTAATTTTATATAGGGATGAAGGAAGTGATCATTATAGCCGCCTCTATTACAATTGCGAAAATTAACCATTTTCATGAATACTTTTGGGACAGTTAAAAAGAAAAATAAAGGAGAAATTTACCCTAGATGAGAGTGAGGGTGGTGGTGAGGAATGGAGGGAGGGTTTTCAGAGCTGTAGACCAGTTGACGAGCCTTATTTAGTGTTTCTGTCTCTCTCTCTGCAAACACAAACAACCAACCTCAACAGTCAGCAGCAGTCATAGCCTAAAAAAAGCCTAGAATACAATATCAAAATTAAATATGTAGAAATCACATCAATCAAATCAGCGGAGACAACCATAAAAAGTCTATCTATCAATCAAAATCTAGTTGTAATTAGTAAATGCACAATTATTTAATATCAGAAGAAAACAAGAACAACAAAAAAAATTAAAGTGTCTTTTGATGTGACTACGCCTTTCCTACTCTAGAACCTGCTCGATCGCCGGCTTAGCATCTATATATAGTATATAGTATTGATGTATTCTAGGGAATGGTGCGTTTTTATTAAAAAGATCTTAAAAGATTACTATATTTGGAAATACTTATAAAGCACACAAACATGCCTTGGCGGTGGCGGTTCATGTGACCACCAAGAGCTTGTGATTTGCAGAACTTGAGTGAGCAAAACCTACACTCATACACCTTCCCACTTTCATCTTTGTCTTTTTTTTTCTTTTGCCCTGCAAATATCAAAAAAATTATAATAGATATACATTAATATGATGAATGTAAAATTTTATTAAGAATGAATAAAACCTAAACCTAAACCCTAATTTATGTACTATTATTGAGAATTTCTTTATTTATAAAAGAAAGTAGGTTTTGTTTAACACCATATATTTTTGGCTTGATTATGTTGTGTAAAACTTGTTCATTATCATGTATTTTGATTAACAAAGTTCATCAAAGTATTCAATTTGGTCAACAAAAAGTGTGAAATCAGAAGAAATATGTACTATGTAAGCAAAAGAAAGGAAAAAGACAATAAAGAGGGGAAATAATTAGTATTACCAGAAGTGGAAGTGTCTTCATACACTACTTGTTTGCCATCTCTAGTGTAATCCTCCGGCAAATTGTTCAGGTCCAATGGGCTCCCTTCTGTTCTCCTGCACCCCACCACCATTTTATGCATTTTCAACATATGCCCCATAAATTATTCACAGAGAAAAACAAAAACTCACTTATTTAGTACAATATATAATACAGAAGAATAAAACATAAAGGATAATTAAGGAGAAGAAGAAGAAGAAGAAGAAGAAGAGATAACGCATACATGGATGATGGAGTAAGTGAACTTTGAGTTTGAAGCTGTTGTTGTTTGAAGGTGAAGAAGAAATAAATGTGAAGTTGAAACTTTATTATATTTTCTCTTAGTTCACTCTTGGTGTCTGTCAGCTGCGTCTTGATCTTACTCTTCTACTCTTTTCTCTCTCCTCTCTTCACTCAGTCTTTCTGATGGGGGAGAAAGAACAAGAAGAGACATAATAAAGGTGGGTCTCGTGACTTTAAAAAAGGGCAAGGAAGGGAAGACAGTAATGAGAAGATAGAGGAAAAGAGAGTGTTGTGTTAGGCAGGTATTAGTGTCATTTGGTTAGGGTCCAGTAGGGAAGGGAATGAGAGCGACAACGCCTTAGCCTAGGGGGTCTAGGTCTATGGCCTAAATCTTTGTTATAGTACTTCTATATCATTTCATATCTTTTTCTTCTTTCATGCATGTTCTTTAAATCATAAGAATTCGTATGGTAGTATGAAAATTGAAAGGGGTAAAGATTCTCTTCTTTCTGAACCTTTTTTTTCAATTTCTTTATTTAAATTAGGTCTACTTCAATCCAATTCAATTCAGTTTAGTAATAATCCATTGAGTTTATTTCAAACAGATTCAGTCTAAAATAACATGGTTTAAGTAATTAGAAAATGTTTAATAAAGTACGTCTGTAGAGGATGTTTGAATAGTATATTGATTGTGATATTTAAGATAGATTAGTTGTTGCTCCGCGCGCCTACGCCCCAAAATAGTATAATTGTGATATTTGTAGTCCGTTAGCCTTACGTGGTGAAATAACTATTTAGCACGTATTCCAAATAGACATTGAGTACACACGTTGTATTAGTTGCATCAGGCAAACCAATGAAGTACGGTGTGCAAACACGATTTATTTACTCGTTAATTTCATTTCAAAAGAGAATACCTAATTAAGTTTATTTGAAGTGCAATTTCAATAGCTATGGTAACAACTTTGATTTAGAACTTGCTGTTAACTTATAGGTTTCTCGCGTGCCTTTGAAGTGTTTTTGAAATGGAGCTATAATCTATTCCTGTAGATAGTAGGCTCCCCACTGCAACACCCTATTTTTGAAAATTGATGCAGCGGTTGTGATTTGGAGCAAGTACCTTGTTATCATTAATTCACAAAAGATGTTGGTAAAAGCCTAGCAACAGGATACAAATAGTAAAGGAATTATATCAATGTACATTTGAATCAAGTATGAGTATGTGTGCAAAGTAAGAAAAAGTGTTAAGTGCGAGAATGCTTACATTAGTTGATAAATTGCTGACATGCTCGGCTTGCATTTTGAAAAGCACTTCACATTGTTCAAGCAGTAATGATCCAAGAATGTTGTATTTGTGATATTTGAATTAAGTTAAATATAATTAGTATATTGAATGTCAAGCTATATGCTAACATATTTGTTGTTTTTTCTTTATAAAAAAAATGTTTGATGCTTTATTATTGTTAGCAGTGTGTGTGTGTGTGTGTGTGTGTGTGTGTGTGTGTGTGTGTGTGTGTGTGTGTGTGTGTGTGTGTGTGTGTGTGTGTGTGTGTGTGTGGTGTGCGCGCCTGCGTGCGTGCGTGCGTGCATGCGTGTATGTGTGCGGGTGCGTGCGTGTGTGCGTGTGTGCGTGTGTGCGTGTGTGATGCATACATTAAACTATCAGAGTCCCAAACCTAGCTACATTCCTACCTCTTGATCTTTATCCTTCTTATTATATGTCTGTTTCTCGATCTCTATCCTCTTCTGATATGTGTTTTTGCGACTATATAAGATCTTTGAAAATACAACATTATCCGCCTCTCTTTTCCTTTTCTTTTCCTTCCTTCTCTCTTGTCTTTTATGATTTTTTGAATTTTACAATTCCTATTATAAAATAGTATAATTGTGATAATTGTAGTTTGCTATTATTGAGTAGTAAAATATTTATTTAGCGCGTATTCCCAAAAGGCGGTACATACAGAGGTGTATTAAGTGTATTAGGCAAATCAATTAATGATGATGTGCAAACACCATTTTTTTTTCTCATAACTTTCATTTGCAAAAGAAAATACATAAATAAGTTTATTTCAAGGGCAATTCTAGTAGTTAAGTTAACAACTTTGATTTAAAACTTGTTGGTAACTTGGAGCTTTTCCGCATGCCTTTGAGTGTTTTTAAAGCGAATCTACAATCTATTCTCGTAAGATATAGAGTATACTCCATTGCAGCACCCTGTTTATAAAAGTTGATGCTAACAGTGAGTAGTTGTACATAGAAATAGGAATGGGCAAGGGTACACTACTACAGAAAAGGCAATTTGCGTCGGATGTGAGGCGCCTATTTGCGTCGGACCCAGGTGCGACGCCAAAGCCCTCGATGCAAATGACTCAGAAACGATCTGCGTCGTATGCGAAACGACGCAGATGGTTCAGCTATTTGCGTCGCACTCGTATACGGTGCGACGCAGATGGCTATCCCAGCCCAAATCAGAGTAATGTAGATGGTAATGTGCGTCGCACATTGCCTAGGGTGCGACGCACATTTGTGATTTGCGTCGCACCTCGGGCTATGTGCGACGCAAATTACTGTTTTAATAAAAAAAAAAATTTTTTTTTAGACCTACAATTACTGCAAAGATGATTATCAAACAGTAGAAGAGTAGAAGATTACATTCGAACTATATTGCATTCGAACAGAAGAAGGCATTCGAACATAAACTTCAAATGACTGATGTGAAAAATAAAAAAAATACAGATGCAGCGTACAAAAATAAAAAAATGAATGCTATGCTTTGGTACTGCACCACAACCAAACAGAAACTTCAAAATCACCACAACCAAACAGATGCTTCAATTAAAAAATGACAATGAATGTGTAGAGATAGATCTGGAAAAATAAAACTAATAACAAACAATACCGTACAAAAATTCGAATAGATCTGGAAAAATAAAAACGAAAATGCTGGAAAAATATTACAATAATTCATAAAAACAAATCTGGAAAAATGAAAACGAAGATGCAGCGAAAAATGTTGGAGCTTCCTTCCTTCTCGTTGTTATTTTTGGAGTCTTCAAACAAGGTCTTCAAACAAGATCTGAAATCGCTCCTTGTGAAGTTCGTTGCGAAAAATGAAAACCGAAAAATTCACGAAAATGAAAAAATGAGGTCTTCAAACAAGATCTGAAAAAAATGACAAATTACAAACAATTAAGACATGCGAAAAACAAGAAAAATAAAAAGAAAAAAAATAATAACTTACCTGTGCGTCGCCGGAGTGCGAAGAACGAATTCGTTGCTATTTTTTGGAGGTCGCCGGAGATAATATCGAAGATCTTCAATTTTCGTTGCTAACTGTGCGTTTTTCGCCGGAGATACCAAATTTTCGCCGGAGAGAGAGAGAGTTTGAGGGAGAGAGAGACGGTTTTGAGTGTTTGAGGGTGAGAGAGAGATCAGAGAGAGAAGGGGGGCGGTTTGAGAGAAGAGAGAAGGGGGGCGGTTTGAGAGAGAGAGAGACGGGTGAGAGCAGATGGGTATTTTTAGGGTTTGAGAGTTATAAGTGATTCCCGTCAAAAAATTAAAATATAAGTGATTGGGCTGATGTGCGTCGGATGGGCCAAAGGGTCCGACGCACATTAGCCTTTTGCAACACATGTAAGGAGGGTGCGACGCACATTCAGGGCACCAGTTGGGAGATTTTTGTGATTTGCGTCGCACAGCTCCCCACGTGCGACGCAAATCCTAACTGTGCGTCGTTTCCGTTTCTGTGCGACGCAATTGAGGGGACGCAAATCGTCCTTTTTCTACTAGTGGTAGGGTATGGGTCGGGTCCAGCTGGACCCTAGACCCGGACCCTAAATATTTTTGCAGACCCAGACTCGGACCCGGACCCTAAGGGTCTGAAAAAATTGGACCCTGACCTGGACCCTTAGGGTCTGGAGGGTCTAGAGGGTCTGGAGGGTCCAGGCCTAAATTTTTTATTTTGCCAAATTTTCAGCATTATTAATATCAATAATCATCTGAAATCCGCATGAAACAAACACAAACATATAAATTGAAAAAAACGAAACAAACACAAACATAAACTTATAAACTGGAAAAAAACCGAAACAAACACAATTCGCAAACATATAAACTGAAAAAAAACGAAACAAAAACACAAACATACAAACTGAAAAAACGAAACAAACACAGCTTACATAAGAGTTCAGAATGGGTGTTTTGGTGTTTTAGTTTAGGTTTTAGTCTTTTAGAAAATCAGTTTATTTTTTTTAAAAAAAGTTAAAATGTATATATTAAATAAGTTTAGGGTCTAAGGGTCGGGTCTGGGTCCAAAATTTTAAGACCCGGACCCAGGCCAGACCCGGACCCGGACCCTTAGGGTCTGAAAAAGTTGGACCCAGACCCTTAAATTAGGGTCGGGTCTAACAGGGTCTGGGTAGGGTCCTGGACCCATGCCCATCCCTACATAGAAACAAGGATGAAAGCATGATGTTTTAACCGTGTGCCTACGCGCGCGACACTCCAAAATAGCGTACTTGTGATATTCGAATTATGTTTGTTTCAATTAGCAAGATGATTATAAAGTAATTATTACAAATCGATGGGTACTTGTTGTTTTGAGTGCATGGGGGTAAAGCACAAAAGTAAGGTGTACATCCACAATTAATTGGTGGTTGTTTGAAGTGCAATTTAAAGATTAAATGTAACAATTATAGAGAGTTCTCTAAACTGGCACTTGCTTAGTCGTAATTAATTCACATGTCTCTAAAGTGCTTTTGAAATGGAGCTTCAACCTACTCTCACAAAATCGATATAAGCTTCCATGACATGACCCTATTTCTGACATCAAGTACCACTCATAAGTTAATTATATAGTAAGATTTGAGCGAACCTATATAATTAAACTATAATGAAAATAGATTAACTGAAAAGAGAAGTAAAATAGCGCACATAGGTTGATTGTAAATCAAATAATAAAATGCATTTCTGCAAGAATATTCAATACCTTAGAAGTTGAAATTACCTTTTGGAGGACATGGGAAAGCTAGAAGAGCTGGCAACGACACCAGCTTCTATAACTATAAGATACACTGATGTAACAACATCACCAAACTATAGCGAGAGGATAACTGACCTAGTCTGCCAAGAAAGAGAAAGATTGAGGCTTCGTAAACACTCAAATTTCAGAAAATCTGGCACACACAATAATGAAGAGAAAAAAAATGAAGACAAAGAGAATCGAAAGAAGTAAAAACCTTATTACGTTGATCTTGCTTGATCTTAACTCAAAAGTCGCAAACAAAATGAATTAGAAACTGGATGGAAAGAAACAAAAAACCTTATTACATTGACCTTGCTTCCTCTTAACTCAGAAATCGCAAAAAAAAAAGAATTAGAAACTGGTATTTGTCCAAACTGTTGTCTACTCTTCCAATTCTCTTACTATTTTGTAAAAATTCAATCAACAGCTTTGTAAACACTAAAATTTCAGAAAATCTGACACACAAAAATGAAGAGAAAGAAAATTAAAAAAGAAATGAAGACAGAGAGAATCGAAAGAAATAAAAACCTTATTACGTTGATATTGCTTCAACTTAACTCAGAAAATCGCAAAAAAAAAAATGAATTAGAAACTGGATGGAAAGAAAGAAAAATCTTATTACGTTGATCTTACTTCAACTTCACTCAGAAGTCGCAAAAAAAAAAAAGAATTAGAAACTGGAATTTGTCCAAACTGTGGTCTACTCTTCCAGTTCCTGAATCCTGAATCTTGAATATCTGAGGCTCGTGCAAATGAATAGTCATAAAACGAAACTAAAATCAGATAATTCCCATCAACTAAAATGCAGGTTCTTCTGTAGTATGGCGAAGTACGTCCTAAGTTATATAATGCGGAAGGGAAAAAAAGACAGTATGGGTACTTATTAAGGGTGAGGGATGGAGGGGGACTGCAAGTAGATGCATTTATGTCGATGTGCTTGACAATTCTTACTTATTAAGGATATACTCACTATTCTCCAGGAGAAAAAATTCCAAGTTTAATACTTGCTAATATGCCCCATAGATCAAGGATTGTAACACCCCGTAATTTTCACCCTTTATTTTTAGTGTTTGTTTACATTAAAATGATTTTTTTTGTAAAAATAAATAATTTATTATTTAAATTATTTTGGAACGTGTTGTAAAAATGTGTATATATATTTATATGCTGTGATATATTTATATATATTTATTTTAAGTTGTTAGTTATTTATTTTGAAAGTTATATTAGTTTCGTTATTTATTTGCGCGTTTAGGATGCATTTTTGTCGTGTACCGTTTTTGTAACGTTGTTGGACCGACTTGGGTGATGAAATGTTGCATCGCATGTGGCGTGTCATGCTGGCCGAAAATCAGCAATTATGGAGTGGAGGATGAAGAGTTTTGGTGCTTATTAAGCTAAACTTTGGATCTCTTGTAACCGCTCATTTAATCCCTCATTAACATTCTCCTAAACCCTTCATTTTTCCTTGCCAATAAATTCTGATTTTTAATCAGAGAAATTCAACATCATTCTTCATTAAGCCTCGTCATTTTCAAAGAAAAGAGAGAAGAGGAAGAAAAGTGAAAAATAAGAGAAAGGTTCAACCCGGTTTTTCCTGTCACACCTTCACGAAAATAACCGTAGCCGTAGATCTAACCGTTGGATCGTTTTCAAATTTGGACAGCACGTTTGACCGGAGTGATTGTGAGTATGATCTTTCAATCGCCGGAAATCATGGTCAGACCAGAACAACATGAAATGAGATTTTTCAATGTTCAAGAAGAAAACGCCTAGTGACTTGTTGCTACAATTTATCGTTCGTTGTGCTTTGGGGTTAGAAGAGGAATTGGATTGTTGCGTAACTCTTAACTATCTCTTTAGACTCAGCTCTTCCCGACGTTCCAGGTAACTAGTAGTTATCTTAGAACAATAGTGATTAGGTATTGTTCGGTATTAGATTATTACGCTAGGAACTATTTAAAATACTTTTTGAATGAAATTATTGATGAAATTTGACATGCGTATACTTGATGCATGCTGTATGAATATTGTATATAGAAAAATAATTTTCGACTGATTTTTAGTATTTATTTGATTTAATTGTTATTTTGTGCGTTTTTGGCTTATTTGCATAATAATTATTGAACGAATGTTAAAATTTCAGGAATTATTTTTCTTGGGTTATGTTATATGTTCTGTATGTATTTCATGCCATAGAATAATTTTTTCCTACTGTTTACCAGTTTATTTAATTGATTTATCTGTTTTTGAATTTTCGTTTCTGTCGGTATATAAATCGTAAAAATTATTTCTGGAGGCCGAAAAATTCATTTCTTTGTATAATATGTATTGACGTGAGTTTATGCATGTTATGTAAATTTTTGGGGGTTTATTTTTATTTTTTAATTATTATATTGGCTTTCTTGAGTAATCTGTAAATTAACGCTTAAAAATATTTTTAGAGTCCGGAAATTATAATAAAAATTGTACCATGTTAGTAGGTCCATTAGGGTCATATGATAATTTTCGTGTTATTTTAATAATCATATTTATTAGTTTAATAATTATTATTGAGTTTTTCTTGTAAATTGAGGATATTGTTTTTAATTATTTAAGAGCTTGTTAATCAGAAATAATTTGTGATCTTTCATGTTCTGGATCTGGTGTTTAGTAAGTTGTTTATAAGTATTATTGGGTATCATTATGTTTATGTTTGATTTATGTAAAAATGATTAGTTGTGTACGTTTTATTTATTTAAAAAGCCTTGGAGTTAATTGGTGATCTTATTTGTTATGATGCATTTCTGTTTGAACTGTTAGTGATGTTCAAAGTATTTATTGTTGGAACATTTGTTCTAAGTTTGTAAGTTACTACTTTGAAGAAATTTTGAAGAAATATCTTTTGATGAATTATGGGTATAAGGCCGGGTGGCATCCCTTTTGACGAATATTTTTTAGATGAATGATACTTTGATGATATTTATGATTTTATTTTGAGATAAGAATATCCGGTGGGATAGATGTAGTCCCCGGTGAAGAACATGCCAACCACCTGGTTTGCGAACTAGGGGTACACCTGGGTTAATTGTTGTCGTCCGAGAGGTCAGGGAGTTCTACGTGTTCTACCCTGCATCGGGAGTTTGGCCATTCTTAGACACAGGCAGTGGGGAACGTAAGCCCATAGACTGACCTGGAGATTGCGATCTGACAAACCTTAGGAAGTGAATTGCGATTCACTGGCGTTCGGTTTCTGACTCAATAACTTGTTTTACCTATAATTTTTTTTTTTTTTATAAAAGTACTCTTGAGATGATTTATTTATTTTTATCCAACTCACTTGCTATTTATTATTCATTTGCGTTATTTGTGAGTTACATGGAAGTGGATGCATATTGTAATTGACTTGACTTTATTATTTCCTTTCTTATTAATCTATGTCTGAATCATGCTTGATTTCTTTTGTTCTGGGAGAATGCTAGTTACTCCCCACTGATTGTGGATGTTTGTTGTATATTTTGCAGGTTATGTTGATGGGAACCTTCTCTGGTTTTGGGCTCGGGTTGAGTTGTGAGCATTAAAAAGCTAGATGTTTTAGGCCTAGACTTTTAGTTAGTTGAAGAGTTAGTTTTCTCTTTTTGTTATTACTCTAATTAATTCAATTTATTTATACTATTTACTTATGTTGGTTTATCACTTAGTTATTTAAACGCATTTCTTGTAGTAGTGACATTCCCAGAAGCCGATGTTTCCGCCATCGTCCTTTTAATACTATTATTATTTCTTTCTTTTCCGCTTTGAAATTCTGGGGTGTTACAAAGGATGCAGAAAGCAGGGGGAGGGGTGAAGGGGGACTGCAAGTAGATGCATTTGTGTAGATGTGCTTGACATTTCTTACTTATTAAGGGTAGGCTCACTATTCTCCAGGAGAAAAATTTCCAAGTTTAATATTGTTTTGTTAATATGCCCCATATAACTTACTAAACAAATTATATATCTAGAGACATGCAGAATATAAATCTTCTTATTCCTCTTAAGTGTGCATTCTAGAATTAAGTTGTATTGAATGAAGAATCAGACTTCCAGAGCACGGTTGACATGCCATTTTCCTTATATTCTTGAATTACACAGATGATAATAGGTGTTGTATTAAAAGAATTCATGATGTAAAGTAAACAAAATAATGAGTTGCCAATGTGGAGATTATGCCATTAGTTGTACGGAGGTCTGGAGGTTAGGAGGTCAGGTTTTACTCACAACAGAGGATACAAAGTCAAGTCTGTTAGTATGCTCTGTGAGAAGCATAAATACATATCATTTCATTCCTGCATTGTGACAATCTAATTTTTTTATTTTAATAATAAAATCACTTCATACTATAAATTTTATGCTAAACAGTGAGGATAAAAGTTTGGCTTATATTATAGTGTTTGGCAAACTGTATGCTGCTCACTTGAAAGTATTACCCAAGTAGTTAATAGTTATCACTAATTATCTCTAACCTTTTTTTTGGCAGCATCAAGTTCCATTCTTATCCATTGAAGGGCTACATCACCTGCATATCTTCATCTTCGTTCTGGCGATTGTTAACGAAATGTCCAAATAAATCCTTAAGTGTGAAGTGAAATCAACCAACAATACCTATCATTGCAGAATAAGCAGACCTACACATATTAAATGCTAATTCAACGATAAGCAATGCAAGTAACTTCAAAATAGTATCAACCATATAAAGAAGCAAAATCCGATTCCAAACTCGCCAATTTGAGAGCGAAAAAAATGAACAGTGAAAATTCAATCATTACCTCAACAGTCCAGATGAAGAAATCAAGAGGATCAGATGGTCGATCTTTGTTAGGGTTGTTTGGTTAAAGGTTTTGGGAATGAATGGAATGAAATGAAATGAATTGAATATGATACTACTTGAAGAAAGAAATAGAAGGTTAAACGTCACCCCCAATACTTTCACATGCCCCTACTCCCCTTGAATCCCATTTCCACTAACCCTTTATGCATTAAAATCTCCATACCTCCTCCTCTAGTTATGGGTTCTAAATCCGTACTTTGAGTAAACTAAACAAATAAAAGACAATAATGAACTTCGAATCCATACTTTCTCACTCTCATACCATGTTGTTCCGAATTTTTGTGCCAAACACCCCCTTAATCCCAAAGGATGGGATTGCTTATTCGAACCACTATGTCATCTCCCCTGAGTTGCTCATGGGAATCATTCTCCTCTACTCATCCTATCCAATGCAATATGTTCCTAAAGACCCAATGATCTCATTTCCTTCTTTTACCCCTTTCATCAAGTCCATCTCCGATAACATCTCCATTTTCACAACTACCCATCTACAGGATGATTGCATCCTGAACTTGACATTTGACTTGTACATATCATGGTATTGGGCACTCTTTCAACGTAATCCTTAATAATACCCATTATAATCCTAAAGCAAATATCTTCTTCAAGAATTATATCCCCACAACCATTCTCTTGATACCTACTAAATGGTATTAGCAAATTATTCAAGTAAACAAATTTATATTTTCATTTAAACCCAAAACACACGTACTATTTTAATCAATTACATAAACCTTATGTACAAAATTTTACAACTAAATTAAAAACACATAACTGAAAAATAAGACATTAGCAGAATTCACAACCTTTCATATTCTTCATTATCACATGATACCCATGTTTTCAAAAACATTACCAAGAAATCACAAACATTGCGAAAATCAAAAAGTGAATGCAATAATCATAACACTAAACTGAATTTTATTCTTCAGCTTATCAAAGTAAAGATTTCAACAAAATAGAAAAAGAAAAATCTGAATCCTTGTTCAAATATGTAAAAGATTCAAGCTTTCAATCTCAAAACTTGTATTGAAATTACTATGAAACGAACCTTCAAATTCCTGGAAGATTGAAGTTTTCGATGTCGAAAAAAGTTAATTTTCCCGCAATTCTTTTCACGAATTTGTTCTACAAAATTGAGGAAAGTTGATTTGATGAAGGGAATCAGAAATCGCAAAAAAAAAAAAAGATGCAAATAATGGAAAAAAAATCACAAATAATCGGGAAACTCATTGAGAATCAGAGATTCCATGATAAAGTAAGTACCAAGCTTAACCACTTGCCGGAAAAGTTTGGCAGAGAAGAACGCAACTCCTTCAAGTTCTTCAATAATTGTTGTATTCAAGGCTAATGATTGAAACCCTAAAATTCGATTCAAGAACAAAAGGAATTATTAAAAAATAATATTGATTTGCAGTGGTGAATCTAGGTTCAATTCAATCCCTAAAATTTGAATAAATTTAGAGTTAATTTTGAAGTAGTGCTAAACAAACCTTTAGATTGTGGGACGTCAATCGCTCGACGGTACACCCTTACAAACATTGAAAGAACCCAAAGAATTAGGACGATCAGAGTTGATGAACAAGGGCACTACCTGAAAAATCGATGAAACCAACCTTTTTTGCATGCTCAACCATAGACAAAACCCTAACTTTTTCGAGCTTAGATTAGAAGATTAGATGAGATAGAGAGACAAAGAGGAGAGAGGAGCAGTGAAGAGGAGGGAGAAGAAAAGGATTTTTGCGGTTGAGATGGGGTGAGGAATGGAAGGTTGAGATTGTCCAAGTGAAGTGAATAGTGAATTTCAAACTTTTGTCACTCATAACACTATTGAAAGGAATAGTGTATAAACTCCAACTTTTAAAAGGTCTAAGATAAGATATGAGATGATTGCGTTGGAAGTAAAGCCTCAAAGTTATCCATATTCATTGTGTATTTTTTATTATTTACTTGTATTCATGAAATACCTAATTCCTTAAACTTCTCCCACAATAATTCATTGCCGTTTTTCTTTGCTTCTCTACTCTATATAAACCCTCATTCTCTGTTTGGAGACATATGCAAAAAAAAAAAAAAGAGCTCAGTCTTCCTCTTTACTAAAAATTGTTCTCCAAAATTTCGGGCTAAGTTTAGTCACTCCATCTGTCTGCTTGTGAGTGCACACAATCGGGCAGCGCTGTGTTAATTCTGGAGGGTGATCGTCAGGAGGAAGTTTGCACCTGTGTTGCGGTGAAATTACCTTTAAGGACAGTGGATCGCTCCACGTCACATCATTCTCCTTTCCTTGTTTCTCATATTCAAGTAAGATCGTTGTAACTATTTCTCTGTATACTGTCTCCTTGCGTGTTAGTTACAACAGATTGGATAAAACAAATTAAGCCATGAAGGATATGTTTTTAACATCATGCGAATGTTTTCAATACCACTATTCAAATTAAACTTCTCTTAATTTTTCTCGGGTATTTGGTTCTTTCTCGTTTATATATTTGGACGTTCCTATCAATCTAAAGAAGTTGTGTGTTCTCGACTGTGATGCTCCTATGGATAGGATTGTGGGGTTCTAGCTATTTAACTTATGTTGGTAGGGTAATGCTAAGTAACGTTGTAATGTTGTCGATCCATTCATACTGGCTTAATGTATTTATTATTTTTCTGTAAAAAAAAAATGTATTTAGTATTTTCATAACTATATTAAGGATAATTATAACAACTGTATGTAGGAATTTTCTTTGGGGTGGTAATACAATTGATAATAAAACCCCTCTATATAACGTGTGATAAGATTTGTTTGTTCTTTTAAATAGATATGGAGGTTTCAGTATTCATAATTGTATTGTTTGGAGTGCCGCTACTATTGCCAGGTATTTTTGGAATGTTAACAACATATATAATTCCTTGTACTTTAGATAGATTGACCGTGTTTAATTTACCCCTCTATCAATTCTAATTGGTCATGGAGAATGATTTGCCAAGTCAAAGAGAAGATGATGATTTAGGGAGGTTACAATAGTGATTAATAATGACCTCATGACAGTAAAATGTTATCAATAAGTGGTTATTTGTGGTTAAACGCTAATGGATATATTGTGCCATGATATAACTGATATACTAAAGCTGTCTTATAAGTTGTTTTTTGACCAAGTAAGAAAGAGTTGTATTTCACCAAAATTGCAATTTACAACCTAGGCTACCTAAGTAAGGCTGAAGAAGCCAAGTAGAAACATCAAACAACTATACATCACCTTCACTTAAACCATTAAACCAATCACTATCTTTCTTAGTAATCTTCCGAGCGAGCCTTAGCAGAATTAATGTGCAGGGTTGCATCAAACACTTCATATGCTCTAGCTTAGCGGAATTGACAGAGGCATTGCCAATTCTCTATGGATGAGAAAATATGTTGGAGTGGTGGTTAAATATTTAAATCTATGGCTCTCTGATCATAGTCCATTACTTGTAAAGTGTGCAGTTATCACCAGTTCAGGGGTGAAGGCCTTTTCAAGTTTTTTAACTACATGGCAGATTATGAGGAATTTACTCAAGTTGTGTATGAATGTTGGCTTGGCTTTGGGCCTACTTCTTGGATGAAGTAAATCTGGAGAATTTTTAAAGCAATGAAGGATAAATTGAAGCATCTGCATCAGAGAGATTTGGCAAACTTAGATAAGAGAATTGCTCTAAGTCAGAAAGAAACTTGACATAATTTAAATCGCTCTTAAGGGTAATTGTGCTCATGAGTTTCTTCATTCTCAGGAGGCCGAGTATATGATTTTGTTAAGGAAATTCCTAAGAAAGTGCGTATAAAATCTAGAATTCAGTGGCTCCAACATGGTAATGGTAACAATCACTTCTTTTTTCATGCAATGAAAGATAGAATTGCTATAAATAGCATAGATGTTCTATATGATGCTCATGGCAACAAATTAACTCATAATATGGATATCTCGCTAGAAGTGATGCAATTTTATAAAGGCCTTCTGGGATCTGCTGTTGCTAATATTCATGGGGTAGATCTTACAATTATGAGAGCTGGTAAACAGGTCAACGTTGATGCTAGTCATGTTTTTTTTTTCATGTTACTACTGACGAAATTGATTATGCTCTTAAATACATTGATGATACCAAGGTGCCTGATATTGGTGGCTTTTATAACTTGTTTTTTAAGAAAAATTGGCATTTTATCAAACCTCAAATGTACATGGCTATCTGAGATTTCTTTGAAAATGGAATTTTACCTGATGAGGTAAAGTGTACTCTAGTCACTTTTGTGACTAAATTTATACTAATCCTTCTTCTGTTAAGTATTTGAGGCTTATTGCATATTGCACTGTTATTTGCAAGATAATTGCTAAAAGTATCACTTTGAGGCTTCAAAAGGTCATTAGTGATATTGTTGATCTTGCTCAAACTGGGTTTATTCCTAATAGATCTATATCTGATAAGATTTTACTTGCAAATGAGCTTATTAAAGGCTATTCTACTAAGAATATTAACCCCTGGTGTATGTTGAATATTGACCTAAGAAAGGCCTATG